>NW_026067947.1:2588066-2624054 GCF_014885135.2 Alexandromys fortis
TTTTTTGGTTTTTAAAACAGGGTTTCTCTGTAGCTTTGGTGCCTGGCCTGGAACTAGCTCTTGTAGACCAGGCTGGCCTCGAACTCACAGAGATCTGCCTGCCTCTGCCTCCTGAGTGCTGGGATTAAAGGTGTGCATCACCACCACCCGGCTAACCCATTTCTTTTAGTCTATGTATTGCCACATGACTGTGGTGTTACCTCATTTTTTACATGTCTTGTTTCCTTGGCAACTGGCTTGTGTCACCTTGACTTCACCTACTCTCTCTATATCTCTGTTCAGATTTCCTACCTAGCTTTACACCGCTAAGCCATTAGCCAAACAGCTTTATTCATCAACCAATAAAAGCAACACATATACAAGGACATCCCACATAATTTTTCTTCTAACCTGGGTTAGTGCTTCTTTGTTTTTTTTTGTGTGTGCTAAAAAACATTCCAAAGTTTATTTTGGGGCTATGGGGTAATGAGAGGAAACAAAGTGAGAAAATAAAACGAAATTATATTGTGAGTAATTTCTCTTATCTTTCTCTTAACCAAGAAATATTCAAAGGATAATTATATGTACCCGTTACAAATTTGCCTCATTTGGGGCTGCCATTAAGGTCCTGTCACGAGAAGTAAAACATTGTCAAAATTGTTTGGGGCTGGACAGATAGATCAGTTGAGAAAAGGCTCGATCTGCATGCCTGAAGACCTCATTTCAGTCCCCATAATCTGCAAATGCTTGTAATCCCAGTGCTGGGAAGGTGGAAACCAGTAGGTTCCTAGGTCTCACTTGCCTGCCAGCCTCGCTGAATCAGAAGTTCTAGGTAAAAGTGAGAGACCTCGTCTCCAAAACCCAAAGTGATTGGAATCATGAAGAATGACACCATGTGAGGGTGACCTGTGGCAGACACGCACACACATGCACATGCATTCTCACTTACACAGCGATGAACACACACACATACGCACTGCTCTTTGTGATCACTGCATCCTGGTGGATGGCCCTCCATGAAGCAAGTATCTTAAATGAGTAAAGGTGACAATTTGTCTGAGTCCCTTCATCTCTTTCACTGTAATCACAACCTGGTTTACTCACCCAGCGAAGGAAACATCCCCTGAGCCTTTGTGTTCCTTATGCTGTGGAGGGCTCCCCAGTCTGTCACATAGTGTCAACTCATTGCCAGAACAAAGAAATTGCTGTTTCATTGGTCCTCAGCTCAACAGAGGATTCTGAGTTCTCATCTGTCAGGGGTATGTGTTTTCAATTAATAATCATAGTGCTAATCCCATCTCCCAGGGCCCTCCTCCCTGCCAGCTGCTGCTACACTAGCCAGTCCTTGCCAGCTCTGCTGTGATACCCTGTGGACAAGCCCTAGATGGGAACTCATCAACTGGGACTGAAGTTAACTGACCTGAGAAGCCTATTGCCAATCTAGATAAATTACTGCAGAAACAAAAATCACCCTGAGATATTAAGGTACAGGTTTGACTTTTCAATGGCAAATAACTTTCTAATTATTATGTTCTCGAACTGATATATCAACCTAAGAAGGATGGGGAAAGACTTGAACAAGGAGGCATTACTTATCACTAACAGGGGTGACACGTGTCTGATTTCAACAGCAGTCTGATGAGTCAAGTTGTGTTAGCCTCTGTGTGATGGAAAACATTGAACTACGTCCTCACACTAGAAAGCTCTCTTAAATGCCTTATTTTCCAATAATAAGATTAGGATATATCCAGGTGTTTAAGAGGATGCGTGCAGTTAAGGAAGCTATCAAAGTTGAAAGGCAAGGACTGGGTCTCCGATATGGTTTGAATATTAAATGGCTCCCAGAGGCCTTGTGCTGAAGACTTGGGCTTTGGAAGGGGGTGAGGCCTAGTTAGAGGAAGTTAGGTCATTGGGGTGTGCTCCTGACTGAGCTATTATTCCCAGAGCTTTATTCTTTTTCTTTTTGCTCCTTGACTACCATGAGTAGCTTTCTCTGCCAAGTGTTACCTATCAAAAGCCATGCCTCACCACAGGTCCAAAGCAACAGAACTAAGTTACCAGGGACTAAAAAAACACTGAGCCCAAGTAATCTTTCCTCTCCCAAGTTGACTTATTTCAGTGTTTTTGGCACAGCAACAGAAAGCTGATTCAACGTCAGGTACAAGTAGTTTGTCTGTGTTCTGGGTGTAAAAATAGAGAAAGTTTTAAAGTTTTATAGCGAGAATAATTTCTCATGCACTTTTTCTGACTCTGTGATAGGTGTCTCAATCAGAGAAAGTCTCTAAAGTAGAGTTTGTGTGCTGCAACATAGACTCTCTGCCATTAAAATGAGCTGTCAAAAGCAAGCCCCTGGCTGGGGAAATGGCTCCAGGGGTAAAGTGCCTGTGTACAAGTGTGGGAACCAGACCTCAAGTCCTCAGAAGCCACACAAAGCCTGTGCAGCAGTTCACATCTGTAATGCCCATACTTCAAGAACAAGATGGGAGCTGGAAACAGGAGACTCCATGGGTGCCTATAGGTAAGCTGCCCTGCATGTACAGTGGCAAGCAGCAAGGAAGACCCCAACATCCATGCATGCACTATAGCATATGCATGCCCAACTAATAAACACTAGTGCATCCATACATACACATGTAAGTACAGATATCACACATGCATGCACATGCACAGATACATGCATGTGTGTGCGCACACACACACGCACGAGTGGGAGGAAATACAGAGACAGACACTTTCTTTAAGGAGTCACACAAGAATAAATGGTGAAAATATATGGAGAGAGATATTTCAGTCCTGCCTTCTATGACTGAGTTTGCCGGCTCTTTCAACAGCTTTGGAATTCAGTTTGTTGTCTCTTATATCCTAACATGTAGCCTAAGTGACCCCTAGATCCCAAAAGCCTCTTTGTGGAAAAAAAAATTTTTTTCCAGAATAAGTCTACTGTGTAACCTGACAGCCACTGGAATGAGGATGAACTGTAGCCACCATTTACCGTCCAGATAGTCCTGTCCATATATTTCTATAGGATTTAACACATGGCAGACACAGTTGTTCAGCAACATCTGATGTTATCATTATACAATGATAGTATAATTGTTCAAAGACTGCACTGGATACATTCAGCTTCAGAGCAACAAACCAGCTGGCAAAAAAAAAAAAATTACAAAAAAACCTGCTTTTCTGACCCGATTCCCTCTGGACAATAATAATAATTATTAAAAGAACAGGTATGAAGCAGGCTATACTGTAGGAATGATCAGCCACTCCATGAGTTGATGGCTTCATAGCTGTTTTTTGCTTGTGCATTTTCTGAGACAGTGTTTTTCAGTGTAACATCTCTGGCTGAAACTCACCTTGTAAGTCAGGCTGGCCTAGATCTCATAGAGATCAGCCTGCTTCTGCTTCTCAAGTGCTGGAATTAAAGGCGTGCACCACCACCACCTTGCTTCTGTAGCTGCTTTTCAAAACTCTTAACTATTAAAATATGATTTCAGAAAACCTTATTTTCATTAACTCAAAACACCAAAGCCAAGCACAAACAGAGTTTGCATTTCTGGCCAGCTGGGAGTTGCTTTATCAAGCAAACTATTGTCTAACTATTCCACTTCCTCAAGATACACGTCTTTGTGTTTTCCTTACTCCTTCCTACGTCACTCAGTGAAGACTTTAGAGAAGACTTTTTCTGAGGGGAAAAAAAAGGAAAACTTTTTCCATGTGCAATTAACAGACTTGATTTTTCTAGTTTCTTCCCACTGGTGGGCACCATTTTCATCTCTCAAATAATATGTGGAAGATTACATGGTTATAATTTAATAGGTGAATGAGTGAAAGATGCTTTCATTTTACATGGTTAATATTTAATTAACAGTGTTAATTAGCATGGATTCTTAAAACTTTAGCAGCTATAGCATAACACTTAACAGTGACCTGAACTTTGAAAATAGAACCTAGGTGTTCAGAAAGCCCAGGGAAATCAATTGATTGATAACATGGATTATGGTCTAGCTCCACGTGATCAGGGTGGAGGTTATGAAATAATGTGCATCGCACCGTATGAAACCCTAATGATGGTTAATGTTAGCTAATTAAGATGAATACTGAATGGAGCCAGCCTGGCTTGTGAGGGTATTAACATCCTATTAGAGTCTAACAAAATATTGTTTTAGTCAAGCCATGTATAGTGAACGATCTTAGATTCGCACTGAGGAATACATTTGGAATCAAATTCAACATTAAAGTTGTATTCCAATCATGGCTGCCAGTAGAGATAGCATTGACCATGTTCTTCAAGTATACCTTGGGCTTTTTGTTTCATTTTGTTTTCATGAATCTTAAACATAGAGGTGTGTCATGCTAGGATATTATCATTTAATGAATGAATATTTGCCATAATTAATTTAAAAATATGTCAGATGATGTGGGAGTGTCATATCAATCTGTTGATTTCATTGGCTGAGCAATAAAAGAAACTGCTTGGCTGGCCCTGATAGGTTAAAGCATAGATGGGAGGAGTAAACAGAATAGGATGCTGGGCGGAAGAGGAAGTGAGGTCAGACTCTGCGCTGCTTCCAGAGGGACCGGACAGCCGCCATGCTCTGCTCTCCCAGGCAGCTGCAACCCACGATGGACTTAGGCTAGAATCTTCCCGGTAAGCGCACCTTGGGGTGCTTACACACATCATTAGAAATGGGCTAGTCCAGGTGCGAGAATTAGCCTGTAAGGGCTAGAGTTCATGGGCCAAGCAGTTCTTTAAATGAATACAATTTGTGTGTTGTTATTTCGGGCATGAGCTAGCCAAGCGGCCGGGATGTTGGGGACACAGCCCCGCCGCCCTTATTTCAACAGTCAGATATATATTTCCATACAGCATGGAAATAGGTTTTGGAAATTCAAACAGGGCATCCCTTACTGACTGCCAAAAATGCTAGACTTCTCTCTACATGTAAGGCAAGCTGTTGACTGAGTGTTCTGTCCTGCCCAGTTTTCACAGTCGTTAAGTCCCAAAGAAATCACACAGAGATCTACATTAGTTATAAACTGATTGGCCTAGTATCTCAGTCTTCTTATTAACTCTTACAACTTAAGTTAGCCCATTATTCTTATCTATGTTAGCCACTCGGCTCAGTCCTTTTACAGTGAGGCAGTCACATCTTGCTTCTTCTGTGGCAGGCTCACAACTGCCAACCAGGAATTCCTTCTTCCCAGAATTCTCCTGTTCTCATTGACCTGCCTCTACTTCCTGACTGGTTGTCCCATACACTTTCTGCCTGACTATTGGACAATCAGCATTTATTTAAAAAGTAATTGACAGAATATAAACCAGTGTCCCACACCAGCAAGCTCCCTGATTTGATTTCTCCTCAGTAGGATGGGCTTCAGATGTGTTTAAATGGACAGACTTGAGTGGTTTGGGTGAGGCCTTTTGCTTCTTCCCTTCAGATGAAAGGACTGAAACATAGGATCGAGGTGAATATTCATCTTAGGCTACTTTGTTTCTCATGGATTCAGTCATTTATTCTAAATCAGAACAAATGCCTGAATCACACTGGCAGGCCAACTATGACCGGAGGTGACAGACGATGAGAGAGCAAATTGGTAAAATAATTTTTGAAGACAGTCATACTGCATAAATCACACTGGCCTATCACTCGTGATTAACCAAGGCTGACTTCCACTTCACCATCCTCCTGCCTCTGGCTCCCAAGTGCTGGTCTTAAAGGCATGTGTCACCACAGAAATCTCAAAAATAGTATCATAAGCCCAATTTAGTTTGTTGCTAGGACGTAGTTGACAACATTTGTGTTTGTCATGAAGTTGCTCCTAACCCAAACGACTGTTTCCATAATCTCATGACCTAACAATTTATAGGGTTTGTGTTTGTATGTATAGATGTGTGTACACTCACATGCTCACACACATGTACACATGTGTCCATGTATGAATATGGGTATGGAAGACAGAGGGAAACCTTTGTTTTTGCTCCCATAGGGCCATCGTCCTTGTTTTTTAACACAAGGTCTCTCACTGGCCTGGAGTTCATCAGGTAGGCTAGGATGGCTGGCCTGTGAACCCCAGTCGTCCACCTTTCTCCATCTCCCCAGCATTGGAATTTCAACCCTGCACTATGTCCAGCTTCATTAATTTTTAACCTGGGTTCTAGGGATCAAACTCAGGTCCTCGTGTTTTATGCAGCAAGCACTTGTATACCAACTGAACTGACATTCCATGCTGCTGACCTAAAAACATTCAAGGTACAAATCTTTCTTGAAAACCCTGAAAAATTATCTCTCACACAAGTGGAAAAGCTATATGCAAAATATAATTCCATTTTCATATGGAGTTTGAAGCAGTAAATAGCTTTGATAACTATATACATATGAAATTTGCTATACAGATGTATTTTTGAAATCTCTATACTTTTCTCTTAATTCTTTTTAACTTAATGTGTGTGGATGTTTTTTCTATGTCTATGTATGTCCATTGCATGCATGCCTGGTGCCCAACAAGAGTCAGAAGAAAGCACTGAATTTCCTGAAACTGAAGCTACAGACAGTCATGTGTACCATGTGTGTGCTGGGAGCCCAACTCGGGTCACAGAGCATCAAGTGCTCTTTACAGTGGAGCTGTGTCTGCAGCCACAATATTTTTGTGGTTTTTCTAATCTATTTTCATAGTTCTATACATTTTTAATATACCTTTATTTTTTCAATATTTTTCCGCACACAGGAAAAAGAATGACTGGATGGATGTAATCCAGCATGCTTACAGTGTGCACAATGACTGTCTCCATGTGTCATGGAACTGTCATCTGGTTCTCAGTTTTGTTTGTTTCCGTGCCCTATTGTTTTCCTGTTGGTTGTCTGTCTAGTCCACATGGTATGCGGTGATAGAGAGTTATTATCCCCTTCATACGGAGAAAGTCTTGCCCTTGGATTGTTCCATACCTGCCGTTCTCATTCATTTCCGCCATCTTCCCAGCTCCTTTGTGAGGACTCGGCCCCACATCTCTTTGTAGATCTGTCTTCTGTGTTTACCTGCCAGCAGCACCCAGCCATGTATGTTTGTTTTTCTCCTGTGTGTACACAGCGGTCTCTCCACGGCTAACATCCTGAGGTGGTTCATGCTGGAGTGACTGACAGTGAATCAAAATTAAAAACACCAGTTCGCATTAAAGGTCACTGCCTTATTAGAATTATTCATTCAAATACAATTAACTTACCCCTGCTCTGGGGAGAAAGGGAAAGTTGATGCCAGGGGGAAGGGACAATGAAAGGGTTCTCCATTTACGGACTTTCTCCCATCTGATTTTTTTTTTCCCCAACGACTTCATAGATGTGACAGGCAGCTGGAAATGAGACAGCAAAGCATAGAAGGGTTTCCTCTGATAGACACCACCAGGGAGGGCTGACATCCTGATGCCGAAGAGGGAAGATGATCTGGGACAAACGTTCCTTCAAGGACCTTGCTTGGACAGAGACCCCCAGAACAGCAAAGAGGTCGTGTCTACCTTGCCATCCTGGGTAGACGCACCTGGAAGGACCCTGGATCACCACTACCCACCAGGGCAGCCCTGTCGTTGCTGGGTCATGGCTACCTGTGAAAATCTGATGTCAGCCCTGCTTATTGCCACAGCAGTAGCGATTTTCCTAGATTGAAGACTTCTAGTTTTGTTCTTCATTCTTCAGTCACCCTTGGCACCCATCAACCTTGGCATCAGATTCTAATATGCCCTGGAAAGATCACAGAGCCTCTCGGAGGCTAAGCCTTTGTCTGAAAGAGGATGGAAGGAATGTCAAGCCAGTGGGTTGTTTGTAGGGATGAAGTTCCAGGCAGCTTGTAAAGCCCTTGATTGCACTATAGTCAAGTGCCTGGTAGCTTTGGTATGCAGTAACTGCTACCATTTGCAACCATTGTGCTCACAGTTATGCTGAGTTGCAAGGAAGAGATTGCTTTAAAAAGAATCACATGACTCATGCCTTCAGGGAGCTGCTATGTAGGCAGACTTTTCTTTCCTGCCTGCCAGTGCCCAAATAACTGACATGGAGTCTTAATGTTAATTATAAATGCCTAGCCAATAGCTCAGGCTTGTTACTAGCTAACTCTTACATTTAAATTTACCCATATTTCTTATCTATGCTTTGCCACATGGCTTGATACCTTTTTTCAGTATGACATTCTCTTCTTGCTTCTCTCTGCATCTGCTCATGATTTCTAGCTCCACCCTTCTTTTTCTCAGCATTCTCGGTTTGGCTCTTCTACCTAATCTTCTCCTGTTCAGCTATTGGTCAGTCAGCTTTTTAACTAACCAATCACAGTGACATATGTTCACAGAGTGCAAAGGAGTGTTCCACACTTCTATTCTTCTGCAGAGTCGCTCTAAAGAAGACAAAGCAGGGTGGCAGAACATTCAGAGAAGCACAGATTTGTTATAGAGTGGGCTTGGGTTTGGGCAGAGTGGGGGGCAACTGCAAATGGCATGGGTGTTCTTTCTGGAGCGATGAACTGTTCAGAGACTGGAATGTGGTACTCATGGCACACTTTAGTGAGTTTATTCAGAATTTTGTTTAAAACTGTACTGAATTGATGGGCTTCCTAACATCATATGAGTTATACATTTAAAAATACACTGGGTATGCACGGCCACATGAGAGGCATACACAGAGACACAAGCCAAGAGTGTTGGCTCCACAGAGGAAGGCTGGCCTATGGTAGAAGGAGCCAGGTGCCATTAGAAAGCTGAGTTTCCAATGGCAGGATGAAAGGTAACACATTCTCAGCAGCAAAAGGAAGAATCAAGTCTTCCAGGCCACTAGGATCAAAGCGATTTGATGACCTATGATAAATGTGTCTATAAAATGCTGTCTTTTTATGTAAAGCTGCACATCCTATTTGTGACTATCCTTTCCACCCTTCCCAACACCGTTCCCAGGTATCCACGACTCACTTGCATGATTGAGTCTGAAAATTGTGCTCTTCTCCAGTGTCACCGGCAGGGGCTTCAAGCCCTGCTGGTCCTGTTGACCCAACATGATGTTGTGGACTAAGAGATAAGAGCTTTGACTGAGAGAATGTAAATTCTGCTAAGTGATTTAAATTACAAACCAAGAACAACAACCCGCAGGCCCTAGGACCCACTTATGAGAAGCCACAGTGATTTCCTCTGATTTCCACCCTCACATAGGGGTGGGAACAGGTTCTGCAACCCAGTTTCTCAAAACACTTCGTCCTCAACCTCAAGGGATTCTTGCCCACTAACTGTAGCTCCTAGAAATCAGTTCAGAGGTAGGCTCATAAACGTCTTAGTCCTTTACAAGAAAGAAATGCCATTTGCCAAAAGGAACCAAAGAGAATACCAACTTAAGGAGCGAGGAGATGGCTTCTTAGGTAAAATGCTTGCTGTGCAAGCGTGAAGATCTTACTTTAGATCCCCAACACCCATATAAAGAGCCAGGAATGGTGGTGTGTTCCGGTATCCCCAGCGCTGGTAGGAGTGGAGACAGGCAGATCCTAGAGACGCACCAGCCAGTCAGTCTAGCCAAACCAGCAATATCCATTGTCCTATATTAAGAATAACTTACAGCCTGGTCTGGTAGCTTAGTCCTTCAACCCTAGCACTCAGGAGGGAAAGGCAGACAGATCTTTTTGAGTTTGAGTCACTGGAATAAACATAGTGAGTACTTTGACAGTCTGGGCTACATATTGAGCTTCAGGGAGAAATTGATAGATGATAGATAGATAGATAGATAGATAGATAGATAGATAGATAGATAGATAGATAGATAGACAGACAGACATTAGTTAGATAATAGCAGAGGAATACATTCTGATGTCAAACCCTAGCTTCCACATGTACCTGAATGAACAAACATGCATGCACACACACACACATATACCACATACACAAAAGAAACAGAAAATACCAAGTTAAAGGTTTTTAGAGTTGGACAAGGTGGACACACCTATAATCCCAGCACTCCAGGGCATGAGGCAGAATGACAAGATAGAAGTTAGCCTGGCCTATGAAGTGAACTTTAGGTTAGTCCAGCTATACAGGAAGACCTAAAACTGGACTGTTTTGTGAAAATTGTTGATAAGAAAACCTAAATAGCTAAAGAAAATGTGTCTGTTTATGAAACAGGTTTAGGACAAAATCTTGTATCTCCTGAGTCTGCTTCCTAGTACTGTTCAAGAACGTGGAATGGTGTCTCAGCTCACCAATACTCCTTTCCAGGATGGCCAAGATTGGTAGGATGCAACACTCAAATCAACTAGAAGGGGTTGCCATCAGGGCTGAGTCCAGTCAAAGACAGTAGGAAGTCTTGGAAATTAGGACGATGTGTCTTCACTCACATTCACAAGGCCCAGTGTTTGCTCTCGGGGGTCACAGATGCATTTTAGAAGCTACTGTCAAGTAAGAGCTGCTGAGGTATCAATTCATTCTTTTGAACAAAAAGTTCCCCAAAGATATAATTCCAAGAGCTAAATGAAAAGATTACAGAAGACTGTGGGATAAGAGCTTACGACAGGTCCGACACATGGCAGCTTAATCACACTCAGCCCGCTTTCTTTGAGAGTTTTCTTCTTTCTGTAAGCTTTGTCTAACTCCTCTTGGCCCGGGGACCATAGCAAAGTTCACCAGAGAAACAGACTCGGTGTCTAATTATAGATATCAGAAAACAGAGTGTTTCACTTTCTGCGAGAATGAAACACCGAAGTCAGATCAGGAGTGGAGTCCGGCGAGCAACCTGACTGTTTTGAAGTCTCCAAAGGCCATGGCTTCAGATACAACAGTCTCCTGCACGATCTCTCCCTGCACTCAAGAGTCAGGATTGATGACAAGTCAAAACATGTCGTGTTTACTCAGCTTTTGTGTGGGCGCAGTGGCCAGGATCATGGTGGCTCTGGACGTTATTAGAAAAATAAGACCCATAAACACTGTAAAGGGAGAGGTCTGTTTTTCAAACCAAGTGATGCCTCCTTCCTACACCTTTCAGGGTCAGCTTTGAGGAGGAAATTCCTGCCAATTTGCCTACTCACATGGTTCAGGTTTCTTCAGAAGGTTTTCAAAGCGGGCGCTAATCCACACTGGCTGAGTTTTTACCTTGTCTGGGGTGAGCACAGTTGACATATTGGGCCAGCTTGGTCCCTGTTCTAAGATCTTGTCCCTTGCAGCTTAATTTAGCCACTAGAACTCAGAAGCAACCCTCTGAATTGTCACAGCCTACAGCATCTTTAGGCCTAGTTTAATGTGCCCTGGGAAGTGAAAAGATTCCCATTTGCAAAGCCCCTCTGGTCTAGCGTTTTGAATATACCCACCGGAAGATAACTGTTCTTAGAGGCACCAAAGCACAGCCACCAGCAATAGGAGCCTACAATCCACTAAATGTTTCTAAGATGGGAACCCATAACTGCCCATAATATTGACTGTAAAATTAAACTAAGTAAGCCATTATCCACCAAAAGAAAACAATGAAAAGTAATTCTTAAGCAGTAAGCATAAAGGGCTAGCCTGGCATGAAGGGGCAGGTGTTGTCCCAAGTTAAATCCAGCTCCCCCCACCCCACCCCCGCCAAAGATTGTCCTGTAGGGAACTGAAAGGAACAATTGTCTCCGATTTTTCTTTCAGGAAATGCCATAGCAATTCAAGGGGAAAACACAAGTGAGGTCATTTTTTTTCCCCTGACTTAAAAAACATCCTCTTGAAAAATTTCGCTCATTTCTTTCTACCACTTGCGTTTACCCCACATTTTAAGAATTTTTTTTCATATTCATCTTCACTGGCACTTCTGGTGCTATAATGAGGCATTTGTTATAAACATTAGTGACCATAATCAGATTTTAGTATGAAACCTTATCCAGCCAAACTTCTGGAGGAAAGAGAAGTGTAGACGGTGTTCCTGCAGAAACAGTTAATACAATTTAAATAAAAGGGTTTATGGTTAATTTCAACTCATTTAGTGAATTGTAATTACTGATTACCTATAGATCCTCCATAGCCTGGTATTTGAAAGATCAAAGTTAGCGAAAAGTCAGTATGTAATTAGTTTCTTGCTTTGGAGTATTAGGTAGAATTACTGCACAGAGTCCAAACTATCATTTTATAGAGACCCTTAGGAAATTTATAATGATGGTAGATAAATATATGCATACAATATCAGTTGGTATGCTCAAATTGAATTTTCATGTGGAAACGTGGTTGGGGTTGATCACAATACATGGGGATGTCCTTATTTTAATATTGGTGGATGTTATTATTAGAGACTCATATCAAAAGCTATGTCACCAGGGAAAATAGCCTTTATAAATCACTAATGAGTCCCAAACATTGTTTGGCTGGGAGGTATGCGGCAACCCTTCACAATGAGCACTTCTGATCTAACACAGAAAAGAATGAAGAAGGAAAGCGGGCCTGTGTTTTATCTCACTGTTCAGGAATATCCCTCTAGTTCCGTGCCTGGGTCGCCTCGTCTCTCCCTCGAAAAAGGCTACATTTAGCTAATGATTTTTATTGCATCTAATTGGCAAGTTTAGCTGTTGAGATATGCCTGATTACAGTGGTCATGGGTTATATGGGTATTTATGTCCTCTGAGAGAGGGGTAGTTGTACAACTAGTTCATGTAGGCTAACATACCAGAGAATCTCCTAAGTGATAGCAGATATTTGTCCGAAGACTTGGTTAAGATTTCTTACCTTTAAGTGAAAGGTGGATTTAGATGACTGTCGGTCTGTGCAACACAGATCCCAATGTCTTCAGTTAGTATATTAGTATATTACCGTAAAACTAAAATCATTTCATGAGAGCAACCTTAGTCAGATATGGAGGGGCATCAAGGCCCCCTGCTACATCTGATCCGCAGCTAAATTATCTCAGGACAATTATGAGAGAGAATGTTCTCTGAGCTTCACTCTGGTGTACTACCCTGTATGGTGTAGTGTGTGTGTGTGGGTGGGTGGGTGGTGTGAGAAAGCATGCATGTAGATGGCATACATCAACCATCAACCTTGGGCATCTGTTCTTACCTTCCACCTTATTGGAGACAGGGTTATACGCCCCTATTTCCTGCCGCACTCTCAGATGCCTCACCAGGGAGCTCCCAGGGCTTCTCTTGTTTGAACTTCCCATTTCATTGCTGGAGTGATGGAGTTACGGGTATGCACAACCACCCCAAAGTCAAGTGGGTTCCTGGGATCGGAGCTTGGGTCCTCGTGTCTCTGCGACACTTGTACACACTACCCACTGGACCTGCTCCCCAGCTCCCATGCCTCACTTGCTAATGAAAGGAAATAAATCATTTTTCCCCATCCAATGAACCATCAGAACATGTCTCCAATCCTACCTGCTCTCTTAGACAAACTACTACCTCGGTCAAGAATAATCTGGAACTGTGTTTTTTGTTTGTTTGGGGTTTTTTACTTGATGTCTATATGATTCATTCATTCTCCTATCCCTTCCTGGGTCATCTTAAACCATGTTCTGATCAGTGGGGAGCTATTCCCATAAGCATCCCTTTTCTCTGATCCAGAACCATTCTAGCTTTGCTAAAGACCCATGATGACCTAGAGTCTTAAAAATCCTGTTATTCCTGCTGTATAGACCTGGTGGCTCATATAAATAAGTGTCTTTTTTATAGGGATTTCTGGAGACTTTTCTTTCTTATCTTAATATCAGGAAAAGTTCCTTTCCCAACAAGTTGGCTTGCTTTGAATTTTATGAAGAATTCCAGTTGTGTGACTTATCCATCCTTCCCTATCAGCATCCATTTCCAAGAACTTTAGAGTTAAAAACAGCTCTTCCTTAATGTAAAAAGGATCCAGTAAAATACAGTTGTGGCTCAAATCCCTTTCTTCATTTCATTTAATGTCACTACACATGTTCCTTTCCATAATCTTTCTCACTTACTTCTAACTTATCCCATCTTGCTCTGAACTATGTCTTTGTAAGTCATTTTAAATATTTCTGGGGATCAAGCAGATACAATACAATAAAATTACTGTTGTCTAGAGACCATACATTCTGTGTTTTTTTTTTCACATTAACTAATAAGCTAGGCAGGGCTTCAGGGAAATCAGAGCAGGCAATTCTCATGTTTTTTGTAGTTTAATCATGAAATTCTTATAATTCCTTCATGAGGTATCATGCCACCAATTCAGTCGACTCTTGGCTGGGGTAGGCTGGCTGCATCAAAAATGGGGAAACTGGAAAGGATAAGATGGGAAAGAGGGATTCAAAGAGCAATGTGATACGTTCACAAGAATGTCATAGAAGCCTGAGGGCGTGGATCCAGGTAATACAACTTCAGCACTGAAAATTACAGAAGGCTTGCTGTGTAGGACAGTATCTCATCACTTGCTGAGTTCTCCTGTGCTACAGTGGAGAATTACTAACTGTTCCTAATAAATTCCTATCACATGTCACTCTGGAAGATGCTAAACAGAGTTGCCCGGCTTTGCAGCTTTTAGATAGTAACAGCACCCACAACACACAGTAAGTCTCCTCTGGCTTTGGTGTGTGTGCCTATTCAAAGCTCTGTTTATTTGCACAGCACACAGCATAACCCTGTGCATTGACTGTCTTCCTCACACAGCAGTCACTTTTACTTACTTATTTTTTTTTCCTTACTTATTTTGGGATTCCGTTGGCAGTATGCTGGTTTGTAGTTGACTATTTCTTAAGGTTTCCCTCAGGGTTCTCCTGCTAAAGGGAAGCCCATTTGTACTACATCTCTTCTCTGTCAGAAACCATTTCACACTCTTGGCTAAGGTCAGTGAAAATCATTTTATATTACCTCGTTTTTCCAATTTGAAAAAGACAAAGTTGATTTGTGACAAAATATTGGCCTGACTACAATGGTCAGTGATGGGAACCATCTTAACGGTCCTTGTGATGTAATAAGAGATTGTTTATTGGAGCTGTTTGACAACGAGGCAGCTTTCTTGTGATCATTTGGATTCTTGGTCAATATATGGAGTAGGTCTAACACAGCAATGAATTTAATCATTTTAAACTTAGCAATGGCTATAAAGTTCATCTATATTGTGAGTGATCTGAACAGGACTTCCTCTGGAATAGGGAAGAGGGGCTGTGACTGTAAAGGAGGTCTTATAATTTAAGAATGAATATCCCAGTACCTGCATGTGTTTGAACTCTTCCCTAGCTAGACTTGCTGGAGGAAGTGGGTTACTGGGAACAGGACTGCTTCCTGACTGTGAAAGCATTATAACCAGATTCCTAACTCTGCAGACACCAGGGCTTTCTAGGTGTGATGAGGTGTCTGCATTTGACATGTAAGCAACAATAAATTCTTTCTTCTTTAATTTACTTCTTTTATGCATTTAGTCAGAGCAATGAGAAGAGTAACAAATGCAGGAGGCTACTAGAATCATGAGAACATCTGTTTCTTCATCTGAACACTGATTAGAGAATTATGTTTTTGAAAATGTGTTGCATGTTATTACTGTTATTATGTGCAAGGTCTCATATTGAGCACTTGGTCTACAGTTATTTGAGGCCATTATAGAACTTTCTAGATGTGCTGTCTAGATGACAGATATAGGATACATATAGCCCACCACCAGTTCCAGTTTCCTTCTCTGCTTCCTGATCCTCTAGGACTTGAACATTGACCTCACGTTGTTGCCTTTAGAAATGCGGAAAGGCAGCTACCATGCCATCCCTTCCATGATGGGCTGTAGCCCTGAAACCATGAGCCGAAGAGAACCCAACCCCATCTCCTTTGAGCTCATTCTGCTAGGGATTTATCATGGCCATTAAAAATAACAAAGACACTATGTTAAAAATTTTTTATGAAGTTACTAAATACCCTATTAATAGGACTGACTAAATACAAAATAATCACCTCTATAACAAGATGTTAGGGCAATATTTAAACTTTTTTGAATGAAGTAAAAAACTTACCATGTGCTGATTTAGAAATATCCCAAAGCATCCTGAGTGGGGAGGGGGGTGTCTAAAAGGAGAGAGAGAGAGAGAGAGAGAGAGAGAGAGAGAGAGAGAGAGCGAGAGCATGTATGTGTGTTGGCATGCACTCAAAGGAGACTACTTATCTATGCACAGGTATTTATGTTTTAGAGCACATTAAATAAAATATAAGACTAAAAGAAATAGAAATCAAGATGAAATTGAAAAATTTAGTAATCCAACTAGAAAACTCAGGAGAAAGCCCTACAATGAATGGATCAACTGGAATATAGAGTATTGCCACTTGAAGATAAAGTAGAGAAATTAGATTATACAAGCAGAGAATATGAAACGTTTAAAATACAACACAACACGTACACACACACACACACATACACACAGAGGAACAGGATCAGTGGGATACCATAAAAAACCAAAGTTTTGAATTAAAGAAATAAATGAAGGAGAAAAATCCCAGCTCAATGTTATAGACCAAATCTTCAACAAGACTGTAGAAGAAAACCTCCCCAACTATGGAAAGACATACCCATGCAAATACATAAAGCACACAGAACACCAAAGAGATAGGACCAAATAGAAAACATTCCAAGGCATATCATAGTTAAAACATAGAACAAAGAAAGCACTTAAAGCTGCAAAGATAAGTCACATATAAAGGAAAGTCTATCCAAGTAACTGATTTCTTAGTAGAATTAATTGCAAATGGGATTTTATATCTGTTAGCAGAGGCTTTGAATCAAACAGAGGGGAGAGAAAGAATGAAGCTGGATTCAACAGGAAAGTGGATTGTATATATTATATAGAAATATTTTAGAAATTTTAAGCTTGTAGCTCAGAATGGCATCCCCATTTAATGGTTTCTGCTGCCACTAATGGCTTGGTTTTAGGTAGCTGAAGGTCACTGCCACGAGCCTTTAGGTTGTATCCAACCACAAGTAGAAGCAGGAGCCCAGTGAGTACTGACATCTGTGTTCTGTATTTTGACATGCATTGTTTTATTACCTCTGTAGCTCTGATGACATAGAAACACTAACGATGTCTTAAATTCAAACAAGAAATGAGACTTTTCTCTCCTTGCTTTGTTTTATGATTCGTTTTGTTCTTGAGAGTGGATTGCATGTGGTCTACAGTGGCCTCTCGCTCCCTGTGTAGACAAGGATGCACTTGGACTCTTAACTCTTAACCCACCTACGTACCTCTCTGTTAGGATTACAGGCATGCTGCATCACACCCAATTTATGCATCACTGGGGATTGAACCCAGGGCTTTGTGCATGTTAGGCAAGCACTCTACCAACCGAGCTACAGCCCCAGGCCCCCTCACGTTCTCTTTGAAATCAAGAGCAGAAGTCACTTCCGTCATTAGCCTAATCCAATCAAATATCCAGTCACTGAATAAATGAGGGACTCTGACATGCCACACATCCCCTCTACGACTACTTTGAAAATCTGTAAAAAAAAAAAAAAAACCTTTTCTGGAACGAATGCCTCCCTCCTCTTTGTCTGCCCTGTCTCCTTCTTCCCCCTGCTTCTGCCATGCTCTACATCAGACAGCGAGTTTTTTATCAGAGACTCCACATTTAAGGATTGCGGCATGTGGCTCCCTAAAATAGAAAGCTTTGTGACCTTTCTCGAAATCCTCCCTATCCCATATATCCTTCCCAGATACACGGCCCATTCTTTCTGGGGAAGGAGCAGTGTAAAGAATGCACAGCCAGCAAGAGACTTTGGAGCCCAGCGGGGCGGGATGGATGTATGCATATACATGGGATCAGGGTGAACCGGATGGACCGTCTCTCCCAGTGAGCAAAAGTCTTAAACCGAGATTAACCTTGAAGCTCAAATTAGATAAAAACAAATAGAAATTTCTCCACAGGAATAAGAGCTTAATATAAAGGAGAAGTATTCCGTAGCCCACATAACTTTAATTAAGATGAAAGGGTTTCCAAGTATCTGCTTCCTCGACAATCTTATGTTTAAAGATGTGTGTTGCGCTCAGCATGAAGGAACTAGTCTACGCAGCTCATTATTCACCCTTCCAAAGGCCTACTTTGGGAGCTCCTTTGTAAAGCCCTAGCAGTCGCTGCCAATTTCCTCCCCAAGTGTGCTTTCCTTTAGGCTTTCGTTACATTTTCGGGGTATCTGGAGGCACCTTGACTACATGTTGCCGCCCAGACACCCCTTCTGGTTGACCTCAACAAAGATAAACACACCTACCTTCCCCCAGGAACTGCAGAAAGTTGGGGAATGGGGATGACCCGCTGCTTGTGTGATTTTCTCACATGGAATTTATTAGGACAAGTCTGTTTTTTAAGCTAGAGAACATCTATCAGGCATCAGTATGGGCACAAAAACAAAACACAGCTAGTGCATAAACACACTGAAAGGCTAGAAAAACTTCCCCTGGTGTTGTTGAAAGATTGACAGGAGGGTTTGAAAAGCCACTTTAGTGGTAGAGTTTTGCTGTTTGGGATAGCGGTCCTTCCATTTCCTTCTCTTCTTTTAAAGGATGGTTGGGTATCAGGATTTATGGTGCAACATGGTTAGAAACAGATGCTCAAGGCATATCACAGGAGCATCCAGGAAAGCAGTTCAGTGCACACATGGTACCCTACTGGTTGTGCTGAGATGACCTCAAGACCTATGCCCCATGTGATCAGGAATATGCCTTCCCTCAGCCTCAATTCCCAGCCTGTCAAATCAGTTACCGTAATGCTTATATCATGGTAGGAGGATTAAATTGGAAAATGCATACAAAATCTATGTGTGAAATGAGTCACAGTAAGTATTTAAGTAAATTCGAGACACTTCTTCACATTGTTAAAGAGAACAGATGTCCCAAATGCACATGCATAAACTATTTCCTGACGGTCGAGCTTCACTTCTAGGTGGGATTGTTATTTAATTATTTATTATTTAACTAGTTATTTAGTATCCCAGGGCCATGGTTTCTGTGGTGGTGAATTGTAGTTTATATTTACCGGAGTTAAAGAGTTGTTGCAAACATTAAATATCTTTCTTAATGTTGTATCAGGCACTGCTTGGGAGTAGTAAGGGCTTAATGAATGTGAGACACTGGTGATTTTTAAAATCTGCACAAAAGTATTGGCAAGGCATTGTCTTTGGGATGATAGGTTATGGCATTTGCTATTATTATCTTCATAGATAAGGTTAAAGTTGTTCATAAAACACAGGGTATATTCTCAATGCAGAGTGAAAGCCCAAAACCAGAGGACTGCCCCAAACAAGAGTTTATAATTAAAAATAAAAAAATGAGGCTATACCCAAGTATGACAAGACTTATGTGGTAGTTTGAATGTAATTGGCCCTCATAAACTCATAGGGAGTGGAATTACTAAGAGATGTAGCTTTGTTGGAGTTACGTGTGGCCTTGGTGGAGGAAGTGTGTCACTGTGAGGGTAGGCTTTGAGGTCTTCTCTGCTCAAGCTTCACTCAGTGTGACACTCAGACCACTTCCTATGGCCTGCAGGTCAAGATGCAGGACTCTCAGCTCCTTCTAAGCACTATGTCTGCCTGCACACCACCATGTCACACCATGATGACAATGAAGTAAACCTCTGAAAATGTAAGCTGCCTCAGTTAAATGTTTTCCTTTATAAGAGTTGTGATGATGGTGTCTTTTCACAGCAATAAAAACCCTAACTAAGACAGTTGGGAGATTGCAAATGTCAGCTGCTCCTATCCACCAAGGATTCAGTCCTTTGGAGAGTCACACTACCAATGATATTTTGTTGTTGTTATGATTTTTTTTTTAAAGCAAAGCTAGTTCACAGTGCAATAAATAAAGCAAGGAATTCTTTTTTATACTGAGTTTTTAAGTCTTACTTTACCATAGCCCATTTTCCCCTATAGTGCCTACCACGAATAGGCTGGTTGAAACATACCCTGCTATATGAATACAATCAGAGATGAAGTGCTCTAATGCATTTGAGTAAGATTACTGCTTCAGAGCCTACATGAGCAGCAATTTCTCACAATTTTGTGAATTAATACCCTACAGAAATATTGCTCAAAGCATTGCTTGCATAAAGTTCAATGGCATAAAGTACATCAACACCCAAATGGGTCTTGTTCACATCAGCAAGGAAAAAAATTAAAATGTATCAATTTAACAGAGCCCCAAGATGGTTGAGTGACCCAACCCACAGGACCCTTTCCCTGACAGAGAAAAGCAAGCTGAAATACTGCAGGAGGGGGGAGGGCAAGCATTAGGAATCAAGACTGATTGGCAGTACCACACACACATTTCAGAGTACTCGCTATTTTCTTTTTGAGAAAGAAAGAAGGAAGGAAAGCAAATCCTCTCCCCCTTTCTTGAAGTATCAAGTCTTCTGTTCCTCACTCATAATAATAAAAAAAGATAGCAGTGTTAGAATATATTGCCTAATTACAGTGATAAAATTAGAAATGGTGACTGTTTATCATAGCAGGATGACATTAGGGAGAGACCAGGATTGGAGCCAGCTGAGACAAACACTGCATTGAATGGCGTTCAGCCTCCCAGAGGCATCTATGTCGTACCTCAAACTGTGAAACTTTAGGATCTTAAGGGAATCATAAGATGGTCCATTTTATCTGATATCTCTTTGTATGTTTTTGTTTAGTGAAATATATGGCCATTTGTTTGCTTAAGTTACAAGTTTATTCTCACTTCTCAGGGTCATAGGAACTATAGTTATTGGGTATTCAGGAGAAGCAATATCTGTTTTGTTTTAGTGTGGGGTGGTTGATTTTTTTGTTTAATTTTAATTTATTTGTATGGGTATTTTGCCTGCATATATATCTATGCACCAGGTGCATGCCTGGTACTCACAAAGATGAGAAGAAGGTGTCAGATCTCCTGTGACTAGAATTATAGACAGTTATGAGCCACTATCTAGGTGCTGAGAATCAAACCCAGGTCCTCTGGAAGAGCAACCAGTGCTCTTAACTGATGAGCCATCTCTCTAGTCCCTGCAATGTCTGTTTTAATATATAGTTAGATATAGCCCTTGGGCATCCCCCAATCCAGATCAGAATCTCTAAGCATACTCAGTTCTCAATAGTAGGTTCAGAGTCCAGGAAGAACAGCACACCTCCCTGACATCATTGATGGAGCCCTTTAGAATGGCTGTCTTATTCATTTATTACTACTGCACTTTGGATGCATCTTCCCCGAGCCTCATGTAAAAGCTTAGTTCTCAGCATGGAGCTATTGGAAGGTGGTATATTCTGCTGAAAGACATCATTGAACCATGGCCTTTCTCTTCTCCAAAGTATTCTCTCTCTCTCTCCCTCTCCCTCCCCCCCTCCTCTCTCCCTCCCTCTCTCTTTTCTACATTCCCCTTTCCCTCTGTTTCTTGGTATCTGTCTCAGCTTCCTGGCTCAAAATGTACATACTCACTGTAATAAACGCTCCTGCCATGCATGGTGTAGCATTCGCCAGAGACCCATAGCATGGGGCCTATGGACTTGGACTTTACTCTACAAAAATTTAAATTTGGCAAGAGCCAAATAGAACAACTCTTTACTTCCCAACTAGCCCGAGCCGGATACTTCGTTACAGAAGCTAACTAATACAAATCTAATGAAACGTGAATGCTAGTATGTACTAGACACTGGTGTGGCATACAGGTCTATGCCCAGGAGTAGGACAAATAAGTCCCTTCTCAAAAGTTAGGCACAATTAATACAGAATTTTCCACCCACAGCATAGCCTTGATACTACCAAAGTATGAGAATTTTTTAAAAGGTATTTCAGGTTTCAAAGGTTCAGATTACAGATGTTCAGCCTGTCTTCCATCTTCGTCCATATTTTCCCTGACTCGTACCCTACCCATTAGCATCCTCCTCTTATTGATACGTGGAAGAAAGAATCTGAAATTGTGGTAAAAATTGTCAAGGACTAACCCTTAAAAAAATAATTGTTTTTGGGTTGGCAGCATACACCTTTAATCCCAGCACTCAGAGGGCCATGGCAGGTGGGTCTCTATGAGTTTAAAGCCAGCCTGGTGTACGCAGTAAGTTCTAGGACAGACAGGGCTATGCAGGGAAACCTAGTCTCAAAAGACAACAACAACAACAACAACAAAATGACGACAGAATATGAAGATTTCAGATCTGTAATACCTCTGATCTCTTTACTTCATTGTGTGTGTGTGTGTGTGTGTGTGTGTGTGTGTGTGTGTGTGTTGTGATTTGGGTTGGGTTGGGTTGGGTTGGATTTTTTTGTGCCTGTTTGGTCTATCTGTTACTGAATCTGAATTCTGGATCCTGGTAGGTACAAAATAAATAATTACACAGTGTCCTTGAGCCCATCGTTCTACTTGTTTACTCCTTGTTACAAATGTTGATGCACACATGTTTTCAAAAGTCGAAATTGAGCTCCTCGGGCAGAGTCATAGCTTCAGTCATGTGACACGCTGTTCCCTGTAACACCCAGCTTCTGGGATCATGTTTCAATCAAAAGAATTTTCCTACAGAGCAAAGAACTCGTTATGCACTTTGTGCAAAAAAAAAAAAAAGCACCAAAATTAACATCCTTTTGCTTTTGCATTCAGTGCAGAATATTTAGTTCAGCCCTGGGTGAGAGTTTTTAGGAATTTTAAAAATCATTTGTTGAACTAAGGGCTTCCCTACTCCTGTGAAGTCCATCATTTCCTGGTATTAGATACAGCTTTTCATTTAATTAATTTTAATACAGTAATTTATTTTTATATTTTCCTCTAATCTTGTCAACCCAGTGTGGATTTTGCTTTTTAATAAAGTACAGGGTAAGCTACTTAAAGTGGACTAATTGGACGAAGCCTGGCTTGTCCATCTGATCAGAACGGACATTTGAAGGAAGGAGGGGTTGGAGAAGACAGCCGGGGAAAGGCAAGAAGAGGCGCGCTTAGAATCTCCACAGGGCCAGAGATAAGCTGGTGCTTGCCAAGGGCAGAGAGTGGAAGGAAGGGACCCCAAGAGGGACTTGGGAAACTCCATTTCTCATTTGGCTTAAGCAGCAGTGCCTAACAGTTGTTGAGGGAAAAGCTGTGTGAGCTGCGATTCCTTATATAGTTCCATACGCAGTCCGTCCTTCATGCTTGTCCTCTGGTAACATGGAGAAGACATACTGATACACCCACTTTTATCTGGTCTCTGAGTTCTAAATATTTATGTTTTTTTTTATCCTTTAGGCAGGCTATAATTCCCCTCTTTTCAAAGAATCGTGTCTTTCCTTTTCGTTTTACTTCAGGGGAGACTATCTGAGGGGGCAAACACGGGCTAGACTCCGGAGTTTAAAGAATGAAATGTGGTATGTCCAAAGGAAGGTTCCATGGTATTGAAACAGAAGCCTCAAGAGGACCTCAACCATTGTTGAGCCGAGCCTGCCCTGTGCTCCGTCCGTCAGGCTACTGAGATGTTGCTAACGATCAAGGCCAGCAGTTCTGAAATGAGGCTGTGTGGGTTTAAGCTGTGTATGAACTACTGGGAAGGACTGTGGACGTTTCCATCTATAAACCGAGTAGATGACACTATCGGCCTGTGTTCTTAGGGGATTAGACTAGTCAGTCTAAAATGTGATGCCCCATGGGAAGCTCTGCGTGTTTGCTACTATTGATTATTTGTCAGGATATGGCATCCGCTAGTGACTGAAGCCCAACCCTGAATGGCTTAAGCCGTAGGAGTTCATTGGCTCACTTGATGCAGAAGTGCCAAAGCAAAAACAGCGGCAGATGTGCAAATTATTTCCTCACATGGTCCTGTCCCTCTGCCCCTTCTCTTACCTGCTGCCTCTCTCAGGCAAGTTCTTGTCTGTGTTTTGGCTATCACCACCACCACGCATGCACCGGACACAGGCTACTCCCAAATCCAATGAGAAATTCTGCTTTCCTAAGGCCTCGAACTCCAATGCCTGACCCATGACCATGTTTCCCTAGGCAGGCTTGAGACATATGATCAGTCCTGGAGTGTTCCTGGGGTGGAGTGTTCCCTGGAATGTGATTCCTGGCACTTGGGACAGACAGGCCCATATCACATGTCATGCTACCCAAGGAGGAAGGATGTGAAAGCCTCCTGGATGAAGGGAGGGAAGAGGGAAATGCAGACACAGAACCTGCGGGTGTGGTAGAGAAAAGCACTGGGCTTACAAATCAGAGTCTTTTAGAGATCCACATTTGCAAAACATTTTGGTGCCATGGGCACTTATGGAATTCACCACAAGAGCAAGCTCTGGGGTTTTCCAAATGCATTTCATAATACAACTTATGGTTGACCTGTTTCAGTGACTTTCATTAAAATATATTTTGTCGAGAGTCTAATTGCTTCCACAATGGCTTCATTTCTAGAGTGTTCTGCAGACAGATCTGACAAGAATCGGTCATTCAGTAGCATTCCTTGAGCAGAGATTCTGGTCTCATTGCCATGAACTTGTTCCTCAAAGCAGATTAACCTGATTCACTGTATGCATGTTTATGTCCATACATACATACAGACAACAGATAAACAGGCAATTCCAGCACTCAAGTAGCTAAGGCAGTAGTAATGCAAGTTTGTAACCAGACTGGACTATCTAGCAAGAATCTATGAGTTCTGGGATTATAGGCAAACACTACTGCACCTGGCTCCCACCACTCCCTGCGAGATCACACTCACCCCTCTGTTCTTTCTCAGCCCCATCACCTTCTCCTCTGCATCAGGGAAAATATGGCTGTGCTAACAGCCAAGTAGGCAGAGGGTATAAGTGAAGGGGCTGGTCGATGAGCCTACACATCAATAGGAGCATGTTGATTTCTGTCCTCATCGATTGCATTCTTCTCAGTACTTGAAGCAGGCAAGTAGAGTAATATTGGGACTCAGAGAAGGGGTCAGTGGCAGACAGTGTTGGGCAAACAGGCTCAGTGCACTTGCCTGGCAGCAGAAAGGGCCTACCTGCAGCTTTAGGTTTCAAGGCGAAGGAGGTGTGCCTGTTACAGCCTTGCATATGGGCAGTGGTGTTGACGGATCACAGAGATGTAAGAGAGGCAGGCAAGTAGACTTGGCAAATATGGATAAAGAATTTGGATTTTATTCCAGTGAACCCTTGGTTAAACTTTCGGTACTTCTGGATCTCACTAAAATCTTAACACTATAAGAATTAATTTGTGTCCATTAAACTAACAGGTCAACTCCCCTGGTTATTGAGCATCCTTACTTCTTTGAACTGCTCTTAGCAGTTCCAATACCTTCATCTCCAAATAGCTCTTCTCTAGGACCTTGCCCTGTGGATTCAGTTCTAAAACTCGTCTCAGACAACGCAGGTGAGGGCCAGTCCTTCATCATGTATTCCCTAGGCAGAGATCACCTTATCACTATAGCCTTAGGGTTAACGTTTTGGAATAAATGTAAATATATTTATATTTCACCATTTTGAAACAAATAGAAGCACACACATTTCATAAATACACAAAGGCCATGCGCACATAAAGAATACATGTGCACAGACTGAACTTTGATGGACTAGAAATCCATTTCCTTGAGCATGGAGATTTGTGTGAAAGCCTAGCTTTCTCTTCAGTGGGATTTTTTTTTTCGCCGTCTCTTCCTTGGCATTTTCAGAAAGAGTCCTTTGTCCTCTTCTGAGGATGTTAGTTATATCCTCATTATCTCAGGAAAAAACTCACAAGCACGCTACCCATTCAAAGATCTTGGAATTATAAAATACATCATGTGTGATAGAAAATATATGATCTAGAGATTCTTATCTGTTGACTGGTAACCTGGGGTTAAGTGAAGAATGTACTGAAATGAAATGTTCACTGTAATATTGGTTTAGATGCATGCTTTTTTTATTTTATATAATAAATCAGTACCTTTATGAAGTTGTGATTTAGGCAATATAGAATAGCCAGGCGGTTTGTTTCATGTCTCCGTCCACTTTTTAAAAAATTATTTTCTGTGATGAACATAAATTCTATTTATGGTGAAACTAAAATTAGACACTGTAATTTTTCTTGTGTCTAGAGAAAATTACTGATTGAAAAATAGCCTGGTGCTTTTTCTCTCAGTAGAGGGGCTGTCCATACTTAAGAAATGTATGTGACTTTCCTGGGAGCTATGACAAAACACCTGGCGATAGCAACTTAAACAAGCATTTCTTCTGCCTCACATTGTGAAAGGACAGACCATCACAGCAGGGGAGGCATGGTGGCAGGGAACAAGGTGGCTCATCACAGCACATCCTATATTGTAAGACAAAGAGAAATAAATGCCTGTGGGCTAACTTTTTCCTCCATTCTAGCCAGTCTTGAACCCCAGCCCATTGGACTGTGACTTCCAAATTAGGGTCTTTTTTTTCTCCATGCAACTTCTCTGGAAATATTGTCCAAACGTGCCAGGCAGACTATCCCTAAGGGATTGTAAATGCAGTTGGGTCAATGATAAAGACTAGCCAGCATAGGCAGTATGCAGCAGAGTAACCAAGTGTCACTCCCTGGAGTTTTGTGGAGGGCTGTCTTCCCAAGAAACTTTCAAAAAATGTGTGTGTCACTGATACGTACATATACGCCCGCTCAGAGAAATGCCTTTTTATTTATATAATAAATCAGCGTTCCTTTATGAGGTCATGATTTAGTCAATATAGAATGGCCGGATGGTTTGTTTTATGTCTCTGTCAACTTTGAGAATTTCATACAATGTATTTTGATTATATTCACTCAGGCTCCTCCCCTTAACTCCTCCCAGATCCACCTTTACCTCCCTATCCCCACCCCAGTTTCATGTCTATCTCTGTTAGGACGTTGATTGCCTTGACCTTGTGCTAGTCTTGTGCAGACAACCGCAGCTGCTGCGCATTCGTGAGCACAGCATCCTAGTGTGTCCCAAAGACACTGCTCTGGCTGGTCTTTTCTGAACTCCAATTCTTACATTCTTTCTGCCCCCTCTTCTATAATGGCTCCTGAGTCTTAGGAAGGGGTGTGGTATAGATGTCCCATCTGTGCCTGAGCCACGGTCACTTATTCTCTACAGTTTGCCCAGTTGTGAGTTTCTACATTTACCACCATCTGCTGTACAAAGAAACTTCTCTGCTGATGTCTGAGAGCTGCAGTAATCTATGGGTAGAAGACACAAGTGTATGAAATTCTGAGAGTATAGTCTAAAGCATTGGGTTCAACCTTGCTCTTTTAGTAGAGTAAAGAAAGATAGCTTTAATCAGGAGCCAAGCCTGGTGTAGGGAAGACAATGTGAACGGTTTGATCCAAATCTTATTGTTTTTTATAGTTTCTATTTGCGTCTGATATCTTGGTTTAGACACATTGAAATAATATGTGTGAAACTTTCTTATCACAAAATCCCCTTGAAGTAAAAAATAAAACAAGTTGGTATAACAAAGTTCTCTCATATAAGCCTTCCTACATGGTTACAAGGCTTCAGAGAATCCCATGTCATCTAGCATCTTCCCAGTTGGAGGGATACCAACTTGGCATCTCACGCACAACACCAAAAGGTAAGCCTGAGCTAAAGGCATTAAGAAGAATAGTAGATGCCATCCTCATTTGCCTCTTATGGTCTGAAGAACTGTGAGCTACTTCATGCTACTTGGTAGCAAACATCTCAAGATGGCAAGTGGGTTACTCCTGAGCCCACTACAATCTTTCTTTGACTCTTACTCCATGACTGCCTAGGTGGCTAAAGCCTAGTGTTCTTCTCTCCTTGAAAGGCCCACACAGCTTCTTTCCCTGAGCTTCATAATTTTTTAACCACAATAGCATGGGAGCATGGACCTAGCTCTCAACAAATGCTCCAAACTGCCACCCTAATCTTCCCCCACTGGCATCCTACAGTGAGGATGTGATCTCAGTCCCAACTCACCAGGTATTTAATTTTAAATGAACGGGAATCTGTACCAAATTTTCTTTGCATCAGATCAATCCCTCTTCCTATGAATCTGGAATTTGGGAACAAAAGAAAATTCACCTCTCCATGAAGAAATAGCTGCTTTCTCGACATCCCTGTCGTCTGCCTAGATCGCGTGTCAGATCTAGCTCCTCTGCTGGGGCAAAGAATTGAAATGGACTCAGCAGATGCGAGTCAGTCTTCCACGCCTGTAACAGATACCTGAGATAGGAACTGTGGAGAGATAAAAGGCTGCTGTTAGCGCACAGTCTTTGTCCTAATCAGTAACCTTATTACTTCGGGCTGGTGGCTTGATTTCACAGTGTCAGTTCATGGCAGACACATGAGCAGAATATAACCCCACACTCCATGGCTTGTTAGCAAGAGAGAAGAGGTAGGAGCTAGAATCCCAGGATGTAGTCCATAGATAAGCAGCTCTCTATGTCTTCCTTCTAGATCAGTGGTTCTCAACCTGTGGGTAGAGACCCCATGGAGTCATATATCGGATCTTCACATTACAGTTCATAACAATTGTTGTTGAAGGTTTTTCTTTTATTCTTTTTTTGGTTGGGGGGGGCACCCGCCAGCTCTCAAATAAATCACAGACAGAGTAATATTCTTTTTAATGAATGCCTGATCTTAATCTGGCTTGTTTCTAGTCAGCTTTTCTTAATTTAAATGATTCCATCTACATTTTACCTCTGGGATTTTTCCTTTTCTCATTTCTACAATCTTCCTTTGACTCTTACTCCATGACTGGCTGGGTGGCTGGACCCTAGTTCTCCTCTCCTTGTTCTCTCTTGCTCGTCCTTCTCTCTTCCCATATTTCTCCTATTTATTCTCTCTGCTTTCCAGTCCTGCCTTTCCCCTCTTCTGTCTCACTACTTACTGGTCATTTAAGTCTTTAATAGACCATCAGGTATTTTAGACAGACAACATAACACAGTTTCACAGAGTTAAACAAATGCAACATCCATGAATGCAACCCATCTTTGCATCATTAAAATAAGTGTTCAATGGCATAAAAATGTGTAACACAAGTTAAAATAACATTCCACAGCAAAAAATACAGTTAAAAAATATCTAAAAAGTAATTTTATGGCTGGAGGTCCACACCATGAGGTGTTGTATTAAACAGTCACAACCTAAGGAAGGTTGAGAACCACTGCTCTAGACCCTGCCTCTTAAAGTTCCCACTGCCTTTCTGTATCCCTATAGGTGGAAGACGGGCTTTGGGGGATGTTCCACAACCAAACTACAGCATAGGGCCAAGAATGCTGTAATATTTCTGTACACTGTGAATACGTATTACTCTCTTTGGCTAATAAGGAAGCTGACAGGCCAGTAGCAGGGCAGGAAGGGCAGACTGAGAATGATGGGAAAAGGAAGGGCTGAGTCAGAGGAGTCGCCAGTTAGATGCAGAGGGAGCAGATCAAAGTGCCATGCTAATAAAGGTACCCCTCCCATGTGGCAGAGTGTAAATAAAGAATATGGGTTAATTTAATATGTAAGAGCTAGTTAGCTATAATCCTGAGCTATTGGTCATGCATTTATAAGTAATAGTAAGCCTCTGCGTGGTTATTTGGGAACTCTTGGAGAGAAGAAAAATATCCGACTACACAAGAAATATGCATGATAGGGGGCAGAATCTTATGGATTCGAGGCCTCCTTTGAGGTCTTGGTTTAGAGCTTTCTACGACCCCATAGATTGCTTGTTCAGGAATCCACTGTACACCTCCATAGCCTGATACATATTTTTTTGTTCTCATTTTCTTGGTTGGTTAATTTGCTAGCGGCAAGCTTGGGTGCTGAAAAATCCTTACTGCCACTGTTATCTTTAACAAGCAATGGATATGTTCACCGCTCCCCCATGCTTACCACCTCCTTGAGAGGCAGCTGCATCCTACCCACCCAAACGCCCGGTTATCGGTGGGCATGTGGATCACCTGTTCTTCTAGTAAAGCAGCAATGGCATCAGGCCAGAGGAAAAGAAAGAAACGCATAAAGAAGTTTTCGTTTGAGAGAAAGTAGCAGGCATTTCCTAGAAATAGCTCTGACCCAAACCCAGCCAGAGCAGATTCATCCGGAGGAATTATAAACAGAAATCACACCCTGAGTGCTATAATTAAAATAAACTAGATTTTAGAGGAAATTCTTCGTAGGGAAAAGCAGAGTCTTTGGAGTAGTTCAGTCTTCCTAAGTATAGGGAGAAACAACTATCAAATTTGTGGTTTGCAGACTTTCACCTTTTGCAAAACAAACTGATTAACGTAAAAATAAAACTGAAGAACTTCCCCCACATACCTCAGGCTGAGATTGTGCTCGTGTGGAGGTCATAGGGGTCCACGAGTGTTCAACGTCTCCCGTGGAATCTGGTCTCCACCCTGCACATGCCTTTTAAATAATCATCCAATTCAGTTCAGTCTTTTGCTTTGGTCTTAATATTCTGTATGTTAATATTCTCTGTATCCATATTTCATCTTCTGACCTCATGTCTGATTGTACTATTTATAGCCAGGGATATGAGTCCCTGATAACTTTAACAGGATTAATATAAAGGAAATGGGCTTTATTAGTTTGGATTTGTTTTATTAGCATTCTACAGTTTGATTAGAATGAGAAAGCTAGGAGAGTCTTGTTTGCCTAGCAGAAGTAAAAACAACATAAAACGAAATAAACGGAATCTCAATGTATTATTGATAGAACACAAAGACGTTTCTCCAAAGCTGTATGGTAAGTACAAAGGTCCTTGTACCCGACATAGAGGAGAGCAAAGACACTTTTAATTTATCTCCTCCAAATGCTTTTAGCTGCTTTGCAGACATCTTTAGTTAAGTGAAGGACATAGTCTTCCTTTAAAGGGAATTTAGAGAGGAAAGTACTCAAAATATACCAGACAACTATATTGAAATATTTACCATTTGTTGATTTGGGACATAGACTGAATGACAGACTTCAGCATAATATTTGCAGATGAAAAAAGAGAATTTTCAATGATTATCTAGAATGTTATTTTGCTTGGGTGTATGTTTAAAAAAACATACATTTGAGAATAAGGACAGTTAATCTTGGACTGGGGGAGAATTCTGAGAATATCAGCATACCTTGTCAACAGAACTTTCCAAATGATTAGCAGTAAAGCAAAGGGATTGGTGATAGATATATTCCCCCCACCAAGGTAACTTTTGCAAAATAATTTGAGCTATTTTGTAGAATTGCCTAGATGACAAAGGTAGGTGTGGTAGGCATGTCCCTGGGTGTATCATTAAAATAGATATGCAATTAGAAGTGTGTTTGTATATCTTTTCTACCCTTAACTTCTCCAACTCCCACAGTTGGATAAATTTAGAAACTTCTTATAGACTTGGAAATGTTCCCTGTAAACATCATTTTCAACAAATGCTTACCATTAATTAAAATTAACAGGCCAATAACATAAAGGGATCAGAAGTTTTTTCTTGGTTTTCTTTTCTCCTTTTTTTTCTTTGTTTGGGGGATTTGTTTGTTTTTTGTTTTGTTTTTTCATTTAGGTTTCGAAGGTTCAAGTAAGCAGAATAGGGTGTTTATTCATTAGTTCAATGGAAAACATGTTTAGTAGATAAAGTCAAATAATACAAATGCTGTTCTATTGGTATAACAGAGATTCACTATGCAAGGGAACCATTTTAAAGGTGGGGGAGTAGTCAGCTGCAGACATAGAGGCCTGCAACCCCACCACTTAGGAGGCTGAAGTGGGAGGATTGTAAATTTAAGGCCAGCCTGTGCTACAAAGGGAGACAGATCCTCTCTCAAATCAATGAAGGAAGGAAGGAAGGAAGGAAGGAAGGAAGGAAGGAAGGAAGGAAGGAGAGGAGGAAGGGAGGGGAAGGGGAGAAGGGGAGGGGAGGGAGGTAAGTATCATGAATACCACCCAGAGTGTTTTAAAACTATGGGTATTTTATGAAGGCATTCAGATAGTATAAAGTCTAAACAACTGTCATTTTACTGAGATAGAGCATGGCATTCTGGACATGAAAATATCTAGTTATTCATAATGGTCAGGAAATAAACAAACTGTATCCTCAGCAATCACACAATCCTGATTCTGAAAGTTTGCCTCTGCCATGCAGTAGCCAGAAGACTGTGTACAGAGGGTCTCAATTTTCTCAGTTATGTAGTGAATATCAAACTATCATCTATGGGGATGGAAGATATCTCTGTCAGGAAAGGAGGACCAGAGTTTGATTTCCCTGGGACCTCGTTAATAAACTGGGCATGATAAAGCATGCTTGGTGATTCCAAATACTAGGGATGTGGAGACAGGTGAATCCCTGGTGCTCACTGACCAGTCAGCCTAACATATTTGGTAAGTCCTAGGGTAGTAAGAGAACTTATCTCTAAAAAGATAAACAGGGCCTGAGGAGCAAAGCCCAAGGTCCTTCCCACACATATGCACACATAGTCACATAAGCGTGCATACACACAAACCAAGTGAAATATTATTTATGAGTTAAGCATGTAATTCAGTCAGCACCCTGTTCATATGTATGCTTAAAATGAAAGTCATTGATATCCTGAGTTTTTAACCTCTAGGTTTCTCTAGCTTGGTTGGATTGCACATTGGATCATTTCATTGCCCTGGTGTCCTAGCTGAGTCTTGTGGAATATGGAGAATTGAGAATTGTATTGCAGACAATTTCAGTGACTCAAATCACTTTGGGGACTAATTTAACCTCTGTTGCTATCTTCTACTACATATTATCTTTTCAATTCTATAAAAGTCTCCTCTAAAGAAACGGTGATGAATTTGATCTATGTATAAACTATGAAATAATTATGACAATCAAGCCAATTAACATTCTACCATCTTGCTTAGATACTTTTCATGGAGAAATGCCTGAGATCTACCCTTGTAGTAGACTTTTACAAGACAAGGTGATGTTTATAACTATAACTACCATGCAGGACACTAGCTCTTCACAACTCATTCTCAAACACACTTAATATGGTTACCTTTTAGTCAAAAAGAAGTGTATTGTACATCCCCCTCTTGACTTCAGATGGTGCAAAAAACATAATAATATTAGCTTCAAAATATTTGCAGATGGTTATCACAGGCTAATTGTCAAATGCAGAGAGAGTTTCTGTTTCTCAACCTTCCCTAGTATACCTTCAGGAAGGAAATGGACACAAACCTATCATATTTAGTGTTAAAATCCTGATTAAATTGCTTTCTAAAGCTTTTTATGGCATGGGTTTCAAATATGTCTCAAAGTGTGCTCAAACACGCACTATACAAGGTCAGAATATTCGTTCAGAGTTCATTTTCTTGGTTGTTGTTTTTGTTAGTCATCATGATGGTTAACATTGTCAACTTGATGGGATCCGAAATCGCTGAGAGGACAAAACATCAGAGACTGTCTCTGAAGGAGCCTCTGAATTGGATTAACAGAGGCAGGAAGACCACACTAGCTGTACACACCACCATTCCACTGGCCAAGTTATAGGAGACATTTTTTTTAGTGGCAAAAACCTTCATTTATTTACATATATTATATCAATATATACAAAGAAGCCAATAAATAAAAAGAGAGGTTTTTGTATGACATGGCTGAAGTTCAGCAGTGAATGTCTACTGTGTGCCAGAGATGATGCTGGGTGTGGTTGATATGCTAATGCACAGAAGAGTGAAAATGTGGTCCCTGGGCTTATTGAATTTAGGGTCTAGTTAATGGATTACAGATTCTACCTTGAAAGACACCCTCTAGATCTATGCCGTGCAACATGGATAGAAGTTCTAAACCACCACAAAGGATATTAAATCAAATTTCAGCTCTTCAGCTTCATGAACGTTCTCAGTGCTCAAAATCTTAACATAGCTAGTAACCATCATACTAGATGGTCCAGATACAAAACACATCCTTTGCCACTAAGTGTCAAGTGTCCCAAACTCTGATGTTTCAAAGAGTGAGGGAGAAAGGGCAGCCATAGAACTCTCCTGCAAGCTGTCCAAACAGTATACTTAAGAAGAGAGAACAGATGGCTTTAAGTCACAGGGCCAGATTAGGCTTAGAGGCTAAGGAGGGGTTTCAGCATTTTCCTCTGTCCCTGGGTAGAGAGACTGCCAGTGATGTCCGGTAGTGGATGAGTGAGCCCAATGAAAACTCCAAAAAGGAAGGATTTAGCCAGGAACATCTCCCACAGAGAAAAGTTCAATCATTTTGTGAAGTCATTTTATGCTGACTTTGGCCAAACTTCTGTGGCAATTGTGTGATTCTCACAAAATGTTGATTATTTCACATATGACACACACACATACAATTTTAATGTATAACTTCAGCTATGCTGAATAATTTACCAGAGTTCAAAGTATTTACCTTTGAATTTTATAAACACTTCAAGGTATTTTATGGCTACATCCAAAGGAGATCTTTAGGACTTCGTTCTTTTATTTTTCTCTTTAAAAAATCTGCAAGCACTTGTAAATTTGTAGTCTTCCATCCGTTTCTCTGAGAGACCTGTTAAACTCATTAACTCTTCTAACAAATGTGCAGCTCCAATGTAATTACACACTGACAAGAATCCCAGTGACCAAGCTGTATTTAAATTTAATAACCATTGGAGCAGTATGCGAGTTATTGGGAAGCAGTAGATTATTGGAAAGTAAAAGGAATTTAAAATGAATTGGCAGGGATGGTTGGAATGAAAATCCTAAACACTAGTAACATGAACTTCGATTTGGATACATTTGATTGTTACAATCAATGAGAAATGTGACTGCTTGCATCCAGAGGCTTGAATATTTTCAAGTTTTAAAAATAAACATGGGGTGGGACCCTCCATATATCTGTGACTAGAGTTCTTCAATAAGAACTTTAGTAAACATATTTTTGCTTGGGTTCCCTGGTTATATTAGTGACTTTTCTGCTGCTGTGTTGAAATGTCACAACCAAGGCAACTTAGAGAAGAGTTTATTCAGTTTAAACATTCTAGAGGGTTAGAGTCCATCATGGCAAGAAGTCATGGCCCCAAGTGCAGGCATGGCAGCAGGAGCAGCAAACTGAGTGCTAAGAACTTGAATGGTAACCATGAAGCAGACAGATCAAGCTGGAAGTGGTGCAGGGTGTTAGATATCAGAGCTTGCCCTAGTGGCATACCACATCCAGCAAGGCCACAGCACCTACATCTCCTGAAACTGGGAACCAAACATTCAAATTTCCAAAGACTGTGGGAAACATTTCTGATTGAAGCTACCACAGTGGTCCAAGTTCTCATGTCATGTTCTAAGCTAGACGAGCTCTGTCACAGAATGCAAACCCAGTCCCACCTAAAAATAAGCTCGTGGTGAAAGCTGGATGCAGGAGATGATGTAGATATTAGCAACAGGTTGTTACTTTCTGTGGTGGTGGTTTGAAAGCAAATGCCCCCCCACAGGCTCAAAAGGAGTGCCACTGTGCTGTAGGACAATGGTCTTGTACCCTATCACTTATATTGTATTGTTTTTAAAAATACCAATTGGCCAGTAGCCAGGCAGGAAGTATAGTAGGGGTGACAAGGCAGAAAGTAGAGGTGGGGCGATGAGAACAGGAGAATTCTGAGAAGAGGAAAGACTCAGTCTGCAGTCAATACAGAGGAAGCCAGACACAGAAGAAGCAAGATGAGAATGTCTCACTGATAAAAGATACCAAGCCATGTGGCTAACATAGACAAGAATAATGGGCTAATTTAAGATGTAAGAAAGAGTTAATAAGAAGTCTGAGCTAATAGGTCAACAAATTTATAGTTAATATAGACCTCTGTGTGCTTCTTTGGGACTGAATGACTGCAGGACCTGGTGGGACAGAAACCTCAGTCAACAAACGGCACCAACGTGGACAACTAAATCCACTTAAGATCTGAGAAGGTTATGGAAGTAATTCCAGACACACACAATAAAAAAAAGAGTTAAGCATGGCTTCTTGGTAGCAGCATTTTCTTTGGTGGGCTCTATTTGCTAGAGGCAAATACATCTCATTTAAGATAGGCTTCCTGACTCAGCTTTAGCTACAAAACCTTACAGCTGTGTTAAGAGGACACTCCAAAAAATCAGTTGCCTTCCTATACACTAAGGATAAGGAAACAGAGAGGGAAATCACAGAAGCATCACCTTTCACGATAGCCACAAAGAGCATAAAATATCTTGGGGTAACCCTGACCAAGGAAGTGAAAGATCTATTTGACAAGAACTTCAAGTC
>NW_026067947.1:2625915-2873415 GCF_014885135.2 Alexandromys fortis
GAAGAGACAGAAATCTTTAATAAATAAATAAATAAATAAATAAATAAATAAATAAATATGAGGACCTACTAGCAAACACTTAAATGGTGTTTATGAATAGCCAAAAGCATTCTTTTGGTGGTGGCAAGAACCTTGAAACACCATACAGTTGTTGCAATAAACATGGCTCCAATCAGTATCTCCTTCATGAGGCTAGATTCTCAGAAAGCTAAGGAATGGGGTGGATCCAGCCATCAAAACCACAGCTTTAATCCTAGCCATATTGCTTAAAAAATTAAAGACTCGTGTGGTTAAAAAAAAGAGAGAGATATACAGTAAAGATAGATTCAGATGAAGAAAACCTCTAAATGATTTACAGTGTGTTTAAAAATATATGTAGGCTTGGGAAGGAAAAGAAAAAGGATAAAGTCCTTAAAATAAAAAAAGAAAGAGAGTAGTTGGGTGTGGTTGCACATACTTTTAATCCCAACACTTGGGAGGCAGAGGCAGTGGATCTCTGTGAGTTCAAGGTGTGGTGGCACACACCTTTATTCCTAACACTTGGGAGGCATAGGCAGGTGATCTCTGTGAGTTCAAGATGTGGTGGCACACACCTTTATTCCTAACACTCGGGAGGCAGAGGCAGGCAAATCTCTGTGAGTTCAAGGACAACCTGGTCTGGAGTGAGTGCCAGGACAGTCAAAGATACACAGAGAAACCTAGTCTCCAAAAAAAAAACCCCAAAATTAAAAATAATAACAAAATAAATGAAGTTTAAAATAAAGCCACATAAAATGGAAAATACACAGAGAGTCTGGATACTGTATGTTATTATGTTGTCTTTGAATTGTTTTATAGCTGAGGAAGGAGTAACAGCTCATAAAAGACATTTGATTATAAATGTTGCTGGATTAATCCAACATATATATTTTGAAAATGCCTTGACTTCAAAATTTAAGTCAAAAGATATTACTTTTGGGAATGTTGTAAGAAGGCTGCTAGTTAGTTCTCAGCTGCTCATCCCCAAAATAAATCACTCAGAAACCATATTATTTGCAATACTGTTTGGCCGATAGCTTAAGCATATTTCTGGCTAACTCTTATATCTTAATTTAACCCATTTCTAGTAATATGTGTATTGCCACATGGCTGTGGCTGACTGGGTAAGGTTCTGTCTGACTCCAGTGGGGCTACATGGCTTCTTTTGTACTCTGCTTCCTTTCTCCCAGCATTCAGTTTAGTTTTCCCCACCTAACTCTACCCTGTCCTATCAACAAACCAAGGCAGTTTATTTATTCACCAAGGGTATTCACTGCATACAGATGGGAATACCACATCAGGGGAAGGGGTTTTGCTTTTGTTTCCACAGGAAATAGGAGGCTGTGGATTCATCCTGGACTAAGAAAATCAGGTCTGATCAAGGAAGACTCCTGAGAAATCTCCAGTAAGAGCAGATGGCCCAGATGTCTGAGTTCTACACCCAGGACAATTTCAAGTCCAGTTAGGACTTGATCATAATTCTAAATTTTCTTTAGGTCCTCATAAGATTATCAGTGTCCCAAACCAGCTGGAAGTAGCCTATAAAACTATGCCTACATTCCCAAAAATTGGATTATGGATGTTTTCTTTATTTAGTTATTGGTTACAATTTGTTTGGATAATGGCCAGGAAGAAAGCTAAACAAATGATATTAGATTCAGAGTTCTTGTTTTGGAAAAAAAAAAAAAAAAAAGGTGGGGGAAATGCTGCGGAACAATGGTTTTGTACTTTGTCACTTATAGTGTATTGTTTTAATAAATTGATGATTGCCAGTGGCCAGGCAGGAAGTATAGGCAGGATGGCAAAGCAGGAAGTAGAAGTGGGGCCATGAGAGCAGGAGAATTCTGGGGAGAGGCAAGACTCAGTCTGCAGTCGATACAGAGAAAGCCAGACACAGAGGAAGCAAGATGAGAATACCTTGCTGATAAAATGTACCAAGCCACATGGCTAGCACAGACTAGAATTATGGGCTAATATAAGTTATAAGAGTTAATATGAAGCCTGTGCTAATAGGCCAACCAGATTATAGTTAATGTAGATCTCTGTGTTTCTTTGGGACTGAACAGTGGTAGGACCTGGTGGGACAGAAGCCTCTGTCAACACCACTGTTAGGAGGTGTGGCTTTACTGAAGCAGGTGTGCCTTTATTGAAGGAAGTGTATCACTAGGCAGACCTTGAGGTCTCAGAAGCTCAAACCAGGTCTAGTGACACACAGTCTCTTCCTGCTGCCTACCAATCCTGATGTAGAATGCTCCTCTCCTTCTCCAGCATCATGGCGCCTGCATACCACCATGCTTCCAACCATGATGATAATGGATTAAATCTCTGAAACTGTAAACCAGCCCAAATGAAATGTTTTCCTTTGTAAGAGTTGCCGTGACTATGGTGTCTCTGCACAGCAATAGAAACCCTAACTAAGGCACACCTTTCTCATTTTGACTGAAAGAAGACTGTGATCTACTTGCCTCTAACATATCTGTAGGCTGTAACAAATGGTTTCATGGGAAAGATACTCAAGCTCCCAGGAAGCATATGCTGAAATTCCAAAGCAGAGTTCTGAAGACAATTCCATGCAGATCAAGCTGCAACTTTTCCTGAGTTTCACTGAAACAACCTTGGCTCCCTTAGAGTGTATTCATTTGTTTGTTTGGGGCTTTATTTTTTAATGAAAGTCCATATGACTTTGTCAATCTGAATTCTCACTCAAGCACTTCAGATAATACATTAAATATTGCAAGTGTGGACTTAGAAATTCCAAATTGCAACATGTGTCCAGATACAATTGCTTTATTCTGTAGAGCTATACTATATAGTCCAGTCTGGTAGGATGAGCTTGAGGACCTGAGTTTGATTTCTAGGTCCTTCAGAAAGTCAAACTAGAGCTGGGGAATGGGAGACAGAAGGATCCCTAGGGCTAACTGGCCAATGAGAGAACCTGTTTCAAAAAAATAGGGTAAACAGCTACTGATATGCTATGAGGTAGACCTGTGGGAGCAGGCACACACATGTGCACCCATACACACACACAGAAAATAGAGGCATGCACTGTAGAATTACGTAACAACATCTGGACGTCTCCTGGAAACCCCTGTTAGCTGTGGGAGAATAGATCGCCTTGTGTCTGACTGAAGAAAGGTAGGTGCGTTCTGTCCGATAGCTTGCAGTGATGGGTTGCTAGGTCTGAATGCCACCACACGAGCTTTTAATCTATTGACAGAATGGTCAACACACACATGGATGCTGCTCAAATTCATTTAAACAAGGGTTTAAACTTCTAAAGAACCAGGTGGCAAGCATTTTAGCCTTCCTAGTACATATAATCTCTGCCAAAAGTACTCGGGCCTGCGACTACGCTGCAGAAGTAGCCGTCAGTACTGTGGGCACGGTTCTAATCTAATGAACTCCTGTGTACAGCCACTGAAGTTTGAACGTCATAGAACTTCCCCGTGTTAGGAAACATTAATCCTAGTTTATTTTTTTTCCATCTCTGTTAATGTAAAAGCCATTCTTCACCTGTGTACTGTCTAACTGCACTGCTGGCTGGAATCAACCCTTACCCTGCAATTTTCCGACCCCTGCTGTAAAAGTTGTTTGGTTTTGCTTTTTTTCTTTTTCTTTTCTTTCTTTTTTTTTTTTTTTTTTTTGAGAAGCTTAAGAACTTTTCTTGAAACTTCTTTTACCTTATCATTAATCAGTCTGGCAAATATTTTTAGGTGGGGAAAAAACTGCTTAATTATCCAAGTAGTCCCAAGCCGGGTAGAGGCTTGGATTGAAGCAGTTTCCCACAGCTGGCAGGACCCGCAGTTTGTTGCCTAGCTGTGAGATGAAGAGGCCGTCCCCCATTTGAGCCTTCTTTCTAAGGACATGCTTTCCTCCTCCTTTATACTGCGATCCTGGCTGGTTTGATCCAGTGTGCTGTCAGTAAGAACACTACATCTAGGAGGGCAGGAAGGCAGAGCATAGCTGAGGCCTTGGGGTATTTCAAGAATCACGGGACAAGAGAGAAATGAGGGCCAGGGAGATAGCTCAGCAGAGAGAGACTTTCACTCATAAGCCTGATGACCTGAGTTCAATCCCAGGAATTCCTATGAGGGAAGAGAGAACTGAGTATTTCAATTTGTAGATAGGCAGATAGATAGATAGATAGATAGATAGATAGATAGATAGATAGATAGATAGATAGATAGATAGATAGATAGATAGATAGGTAGGTAGGTAGATAGATAGATAGATAGATAGATAGATAGATAGATAGATAGATAGATAGATAGATAGGATAAGATAAGATAGATAATAGAGTCAGTACTGAAAATGAGGCAAATGCAGTTTTAAAGAAAACAAAGTGGAGGAGGGTGGTGAGAGAAAAAGTGGCAGTGGGGGCTGAAGGTAGACCTTGTCCAGCATTGCTAAATGAAAGAATAAACATTTTATAACTAAGAAGAAAGAGACAAGAATGACCTTTCAAATGTTCTTTGGAAGTATAAGAAGGGCGAAAACCAACTTTCCATGAGAAGGTCAGAGCAGGTAGAGGGGGAGTTTAGGGACAGGACCGTGGCTTAAGATGATAGGTATGGGGACATGTCTTTTCACTGATAAGAAAAAGCCAATATTAAGAGACCTAATTAATGCTGGAATTAACTAGGAAAAGGGACAGGCATCCAGGTGTCTCTGGGACTCAGAGACAACTGCAGAGACTTGCCTTGGCTTAGAACGCTTCAGTCAGCCAGGAAGGCAGAGCACTGTTTTGGATGTTGGGGGCTAATAGAGGTCCTCCTACTCTGTGTCTACTTTTCTTTTCTTACTTAGTTTTTATTCATAATCATAAACTTAACTCTGCAATCCAGCTAGACTTGAAGGGGAATGAGAAAAATATGGAACCCAAAGAACTTCAGTGAGAGCAGAGATTACAGGGTACTGCGAGCAGATGGGGCTAGGGTGCTCTCCTGAGCTACAGAAGGAATGGTCTGGTGGATAAGTAGCTCGCAAGTCAAAAGAATTAGAGTTGTCCACAGTCTGAAATGGTGATCTTCTTGCTGGTCTTGCCATTCCTGGACCCAAAATGCTCCATGGCTTCCACAATGTTCATGCCTTCTTTCACCTTCCCAAAGACCACATGTTTGCCATCCAGCCACTGAATCTTGGTGGTGCAGATAAAAAACTGGGAACCGTTTGTGTTTGGTCCAGCATTCGCCATGGACAAGATGCCAGGACCTGTATGCTTCAGGATGAAGTTCTGATCCTCAAATTTTTCTCCATAGGTGGATCTGCTGCCAGTGCCATTACGGCGTGTGAAGTCACCACTCTGGCACATGAATCTTGGAATAATCCTGTGAAAGGAAGAACTCTTATATCCAAATCCTTTCTCTCCAGTGCTCAGAGCACGAAAGTTTTCTGCTGTCTTTGGAACTTTGTCTGCAAACAGCTCGAAGGAGACGCGGCCCAAGGGCTCGCCATCAGCCGCGATGTCAAAGAACACGGTGGGGTTGACCATGGCTGCAGCAAGCAGTGAGAGGAAGACAGCAGCATCTGCCCTCTGTGTCTACTTTTATACACTGTTGAAAGATTTGAGAATTGAGGGGGACTGGTCCTTCACTGGGAAACTGTTATTAAGAGGTAACAAATTATTAGACAGTTCTTTCTTGTTTAGAATTTAATTAATCTTTTATCTATTTAGAGTACAGTGTGTGTTTGTGTCCCCGCATGCGACTGTCAGGTGACAACTATTAGAAATCAGCTCTCTGCTTCTACCATGTGGACCCAAAAAATGGAATTCGCTCAGAAAGTCATGCTTTGTGGGAGGTGCCCTCATCCTCACCTATAAAGAGCCATCTAGCTTGACCCTAGAATTTAAATTCACCTTCAAATTGCTAGTACCTTAAATTTAGATTTAGAACCTTGAATGTGGACTAGATAGCAAACTTAATGCATTCTTTAGGAATTTTTAAGTCTACCTATTTGCAATATAAATATTATATATATGTGTGTGTGTGTGTGTGTTATATGTATACATTTATTCACAACAAATTATTTGAGGCTTGTTTGATATGGGTCAATTTCCAGAATGTTCATATGAGCAACATTAACTTTAATAAGACTTCAGTTTATTTGAGCCGGGTGATGGTAGCACACGCCTTTAATCCCAGCACTCAGGAGGCAGAGGCAGGCGGATCTCTGTGAGTTCGAGGCCAGCCTGGTCTACAAGAGCTAGTTCCAGGACAGGCCCCAAAGCTACAGTAAAACCCTGTCTTGAAAAAAAAACCCTCCAGTTTTTAATTCATGGGTAAGTAGCTTATTACCAAAGGAAATCTGGTCCATATCTGTTTCTAACTCTTGTCTGTTTTATTGTACTGATTTCTTCTCTCAGTAATTTAGAATTTTACCTCCTTCATTGAAACTATTTTTCTTTTAATTTTGTATCATTCACAACTTGCATGAGATGACTGTGCTAGATGTCTGTTCTAGATTGCTGATGTGGGAGTGTCATATATTAATCTGTTGATTTCATTGGTTAATTAAATAAAGAAACTGCTTGCCCTGATAGGTTAAAACATAGGTGGGAGGAGTAAACAAGAGGAAGTGAGGTAAGACTCCTCAGACAGACTCGACAGCTCTGCTCTCTGGAGCAGAGATGCCAGGCTCTGCTCTCCCAGGCAACTCCCACCCAGAATGGACGTAGGCTAGAATCTTCCTGGTAAACGCACCTTGGGGTGCTTACACACATTATTAGAAATGGGCTAAATTAATATGTGAGAATTAGCCTAGAAGAGGCTTGATAGAAATTGGCCAAGCAGTCTTTAAATGAATACAGTTTGTGTGTTGTTATTTCAGGCATAAGCTAGCAGGCGGCTGGGGTGCTGGGGACACAGCCCCGCTGCTCCTATTTCAACAGATTGCACTATGGCAACAAACCTCAAGGGACTGACACAACAATGACGTATCTCTTCCTTAACGGCAAAGTAGGATGGGTAGTTTCCAGGGCTCTGCGTCTCAGGCAGCAACTGAGATAACCCAGCCTCTCAGCTCCAGTCTTCAGGCAGTGACTGAGATAACCCAGCCTCTCACCAATTGTCACCAGCCTTGTAAGCAGGTGGCTGCAGAGAGGCCATGGCTACAAAGATGTACAGGGACTCTAACAGAGTTTGCCTCAGAGGGTAAATCCTCTGATGCTTACAGCCGTTTGGCCAGGGATGCCTAACTGCTCCCACAAAATGGTGAGGAGGCTGGGAATTGGGAGAGGACATCAGGCTACTTGCTGAAGAGAGACTATGCCCAGCAGCCTTCCTTGTCCGCATGGAGTCGGGCAATATTTAACCCTTCATGTTTCCAGAATGGACCTATAAATGGAAACACACAGTATGTAACTTTCTAAGGTTGATTTTCTTTCACTCAGAATTATTTTTTTCTGGAAATTATTTCAACCTGTTGCACATATTAAGAGTCTATCTTTTGTTATGACTAAGCAATATTCCACAGTATGGATGGCCCATATTTCCTTTAACCACTCGCTCACTGAAAGACAGAAGGATGGTTTCCCGTTTGGTCTGCTATGAAGACAGCTGCTGTCAACATCTGTGTTCAGAATTCATGGGAACATAGGTCTTCACTTCTCTGAAAAACATGGTGGGGAGGGTGAAGTTGCCAAGTCATGATAGTTTATTTATTTATTTATTTATTTTAGAACTGCCAAGCTTTCCAAAGTGACTTTACATTTCACACTCCCCACACACTGACTCTGAGAGATCAGGTTTCTTCTTGCCATCATACATTGTCCCTGGGCTTTGTTTAAGGACTTTGTTTGTATAGAGCTGTCTCTTTCCATGTATGTTTCTTTAATGGCCAGTGATGCTATGTATTCTCCTGTGCCATTTGTTGTAGAGGAGCTGCAGGCTGCGTTCCTACCACCCAACCACCTGGCTAGTTTTCACCGGAAATAATTACACAGAAACTGTATTCTTTTAAACACTGCTTGGCCCATTAGCTTTAGCCTCTTACTGGCTAACTCTCATATCTTGATTAACCCATTTCTAATGAGTGTAGCGCCATGAGGTGGTGTCTTACCAGGAATATTCTTAACCTGCATCCATCTCCGAGAGGAGAGCTATAGCGACTGCCTCACTTCCCTTCTTCCCAGCATTCTGTTCAGTCTACTCCACCTATCTTAATTCTGCCCTATCAGGTCAAGCAGCTTTCTTTATTAATTAACCAATGAAAGCAACAGATAGACAGATGACCCTCCTCCATCAGCCATCCATGTATGTTTTGATGAAAAATCCCTTTCTGGCTTTCTTCCCTTTTCTTATCATGGTGTTTGAGCTTTGGGGGTTATTTTACCATTCTAAGTGGCTATCCTTTGTCAGACACATGGATCCCAGTGTTTTCTTTCTTTCTGCTTGTCTTTCACTTGGCATAGCACCCTCTGAGCAGGTCTTTCCCATAGTGACGTCTTCCTCCTTTTGAGATTCATGCTTGGTATCTAGAAAGTTTTGTCTTATATTAGACCCCAAAGATTTTTGTGGGGGGGGTCTTTTTATTCCTGAAAGTTTTGCAGTGTTAAACTTAAGTCCATTTCTACTTAATAGTTGGGAAATATTAAGTCTCAGATCAGGGTTCTTTTTCCCAGCTATGTATGTATGTGTGCCAAAGAGGCACAGTGTACTGAAAGGGCTGTCACTCCTCCCTCATATCTTTGGTCCTCATATCTTTGTCCAGTTGCGAGGTGTTCTGCTAGAACCATGCCGAATAGATAAATCAGGCAAGAGTGGACATCCTTTTCCTCTCCCTGGGCTTAAGACAAAGAGACCATGTCTTTACTGGGAAGTATGATGCTGGATTACCATCAGGGATCTAGTAGGCAGCCTTTATTCTGTTATAATTCTGTGAGACTTAAAGGCTATTGAATTTTGTGAAATATTCTTCTCTAAATCATTTTGACACCATCATATAAATTTTCTTCCTTGGGTCACTAATATGATGGGCTACACTAATTTTTCACATGTGAAATTTGTCCTACATTCTTGGAATAAAGTCTTTTTCTATGTGATTAGCATGTAACTATTTTATATACTACTGATTCTATTTACTAGTGCTTTTAAATTTTAATTATTTATTTAATGTGTGTAGTTGTTTTGCCTGCATGTATTTCTATGAGCCATATGTATGCTATGCCCACAGAGGTCAGAAAAGGATATCAAACCCCTCGGAAGTGGAGTTACAGACAGTTGAGAGATACATATGTGCTCAGGAATCAAACCCTGATTCCTTTTGAAGAGCAGCCAGAGCTCTTACCTGTGGGGCCATCTCTCCAGTCACTGTCAGGAATATTTTGATAAAAGTTTTTCATCCATGTAACAAGGACTAGTAGTCTCAAGCTTTTCTGTTTGGTGTCTAGGTGGACACCAAATAGAATGTGTGGATGTGCTGATTTTGGTGTCCTTGTCAGAGAAACATAAGCTCCATAAAGTGAATTGAGAAGTGCCCCCTCTTCTGTGTTTTAAGACAAGACTGTGTACTACTGCTACTCCTGCTTTGAACATTTGGGGAAATTCTGCAGCAAGTCTTGCTGTGGCCGGGAGTGTTATGGGAGGGATTTTTCCAATCACCAACTCAACTGCCTTGGTGGCTCTGGACCTAGGACATCTGTTTTATATTGGATTTGTGGAGGCCAGTTTTGTTTGGAGGACCTGGTAAATCTGAATGGTTGAATTGTATACAGTTGTCAATGAAATTTTTGATGTCTCCAGAGCCTGGAGTGTTTTGCTCCTTCAATTCCTGACACTTTTAATTTGTATCACACACTGTCTTGTAAGAGGAAATTTCTCTCCTACAAGCCACTTTCAAGTAACCATACAAAGGCTTAATATTAATTATAACTGCTTAGCCAATAGCTCAGGATTATTACCTGAACTCACAGAGATTTGCCTGCCTCTGCCTCCCAAGTGCTGGGATTAAAGGTGTGGACCACCACTGGCTGGTTTACTAGCTAACTCTTATATTTTCAATTAACCCATATTTTTAACCATGCTTTACCACGTTGCTTGGTACCTGTTCTCAGTACAGCATGTCTATCTTGCATCTCTCTGAGTCTGTTGGCAACTCCTAACTCCATCCTTCTCCTTTTCAGCATTCTCAATTTGGCTGTCTTGCCTAATCTTATCCTGTACAGCTATTGGCCAGTCAACTTCTTTATTAAACCAATCACAATGACATATATTCATACAGTATAAAGGAATATTGCCTAATTTAAAAGGGTTTTAACTTTAACACAGTAAAATTATATATAACAAAAATGGTTATCAAATAAGAATTACAGCTATAATATCTAGTTCATTTTTTATTTGAAAAAATTAGAAAAAATATTCTATTATCTATTTTTTCTTTGTGACTCTAAAGGTTTTTTTTAACCTAGTTTATCTTTTATCCTAACTAAGGAAAACTTTAACTATGACTATCTAGTGTTTCACTCCATCAAAGACCTCAGAAGTATGAAATGTTACCTAATTCTAGGGATATCTGGATGCCTAGAAAGTCAAAGTTCTTCTGTAACATTGGGGCATCCATCTTTGGCCTATAGGCCTATAGACCTGATAGACTTTTCTCTGAATCATGAAATTTTAAAGGATTTTTCTACCTTGTCTTGGCAAAATTTGGCAGTCACTTTCTTTTGTGTCCTGCTAGTCCAGTTTAGACAGTATACTGTCAGCAATTGAGACAAGGGCAGTTTCTTTGCCCAAATGGCTAGCTTTTTCCATGAAGAAAACAAATGCTATTTGACATTTCTTCAATGCCCATCATCTTCTCTGAAGAAGATGATTGCTGTCAGGAGCAGACGTATCTCACTGTCATAAAAAGCCTTAGGTTATTAAACACATTAAATGCCATATTCTGTAGGTCTTTGAAGTGTTTAAAGTCAATCTATCTATAGAAATATATGTTTATGACCTTGAAAACATACCTAACGACTATAAGTTTGACCATCATAGATGACTACAAATCTGGATTTTTAAAATTATACAGTACATTTTTTGTTTGTTTTTTGAGACAGAGTTTCTCTATGTAACTTTGGAACATGTCCTGGCATTGCTCTGTAGACAATGCTGGCCTTGAACTCACAGAGATCAGCCTGCCCTTGCCTCTCAAGTGCTGGGGAAAAAGGTGTGTGCCACCACTGCCTGGTTATACATTATATTTTTTAATGAGTTATGTAGTACAATACCTCAAACAAGAATAGAAACATACATACAGTATAACAAAATTAACTTTAAATTTGTATCAATATACCAAAACCCATACCAGTGTAAAATATTTTGAGGTTAATAGTTGCTTTTGGATTAAAGTAGATTCAACAATCTACCCTTTTATCTGATCATTTCTAATTATATCCCCATTTTTTTCTTTCAGAAAGAAATCTTTGAATTTAACTACTTGATTTGACTTTTTTCCAGATCATTACCAGTAAAAACTTGTAAACAATCCCCTTAAATAATAATAAACATTAATAACCCATTTTTTGGGAATGTGGGCATTATTCTATAGATTACTTCCTGTTGTTTGTGGGCACTGGTATCTTTGGGGAAACCTTGAGAAAATCAGGATAATTGTTGAGCTGTAGCTGGAATAGTTTGTGGGGCTGTGCTATCTCAGTCAGCAGTCTTGAAGCTGTTCTGGATGCAGAACTCATAAACTGCCAGAACACTTGGGTCATTCATTTTTCTTTAGTACCTGGTCCCTTCATGTTTGAATATACATAAACATTTAAAGGTAATGTACATCTCTGTATTAATTCAAGTATAGACTGTGTATTGTACACATGTGAGCAAAAGATGATTTTTTGTTTTATGTTTGAACAGGTAAAACACACATTTCATGTTTTGTAGTTTTTAAAGGTTTATTTCTTTATATCTATAGCCAGGATTTCAGGGGGTCTTCCTTGATCAAACCTGATCATCTTTAGCCTGAACAAATGCATAGCTTCTCATTTCCTGTGGAAATAAAAAGCATAATCTCTTCTGCAAAGTAGCATATCTTTTGACTTCCATTTTGAAGTCAAAACATTTTTTTAAAATATATAGGTTGGTTTAATCCAGCAGTTTTCATAATCCAATGTATTTTAGCAGTTGTTATTCCTTCATTAACAACCAAGACATTTAAAAAACCACACAATAACATATAGAATCCAGACTCTGTGTATTTCCCATCTTTACATGGCTTATTATATTTTTTTATTACTCTATTCCTTTTTAAGGACTTTCTCTACCCCTTTTCTTTTTTCTCCCAAGCCTATATATATTTTTAAATACATTGTAACCTGTTTAGAGGGTTTTTCTGTCTGAATCTATCTTTATTGTATATCTGTAATCTTTTTCGGACCACATGAGCCTTTAAGCTGCTATGCAGCATGGCTAAGGCCAAAGCTACTGACTCCATCCTTCTCCTTGGTCTGTGAAAGATGAACTCTATGCCTGGTGGGTCTGACTGAGAGCCACGTTTATTAACCAGAAACTATATCCAAACCCCAGCTTTGGGATGACAGTGCCAGCATTGAGACAAGGCATTCTTATTTAGTTTGCTTTTTGTTTTGTTTTATTTTGTTTCATTTTTCTTGTTGTTGTTGTTTTTAGCTTTCTCAGGCCCTAGATGGAAATTTGGACCTCATGTTGGAACATCATTTGTAGGCAGAAGTTTTTGTTCTGCAAGCCACTCCCAAGTCTCCACACAGAGACTTAATATTAATTATAAGTGCTCAAACAATAGCTCAAACGTGTTACTAAGTAACTCTTACATTTTTAACTAACCCACATTTTTAACTACTCTTTGCCACATGACTTGGTACCTTTTCTCAGTACAGTATGCCCATCTTGTTTCTTTCTGCATCTGCTGTCAACTTCTGACTCCGACACTCCCCTTCCCAGCATTCTGTTTGGCTCTCTTGCTTAACCTTATTCTGTCAGTTATTGACCAACCAGCTTCTTTATTAAACTAAGCACAACAACATATAATAGCACAGTGTATAAGAATATTCCAGTCTTGTTACAAGCTTATAAATAATCATATCTATAAGTGGAATTATGCCCACACCAATTAACATAATCAAAATAATTACCTATTGATCAACCTGATCTAGACAATTCTTTATTGATTCTCTTCCAAGTAGTTGTAAATTGTTTCAAGTCAACAAAACTAATCATCACACCACCTAGCTTTGGTTTTGTCTTTTCAGACTTCAAGGTAGCCCTCTTTAGCCTCATCTTGACAATGTTTTTCCTATGCCTAACTTATAGATCTACTTCTTGCCTAATGTTCTCTGTGGGAGGGAACAAGTGGTCCAGTAGTTGAACAGGACAGAAACACATCATTTTTTGACAGTTCCCTCTCTCTTGATATCTGATATTTATACCCATTACTACATATTTCACAAGCTCTCCCCTACCAACGAAAAGAAACATATGCAAATATATTTAGATGGTTTTATTGATATAAAAATGTATACGGCTTGAGGTATGACTCATTAGTAGAGCATTTGACTTATATTCATGAAGTACTAGGTGTAGGCATTCAGGAAATAAATATATAAATAACATTCTGTTTATAAATAAAAATGAAATATACAATAGGATTTTTTATAAATTTCAAGTAGTCAGTTGGTTCTCACAGTATTTTCACTACTTTCTGTAGAACTCTCAGATGGACAACTGCCTTATACTTACAACTAACACATGATTGCATTTCCAATATGTACATTAGTTGGTGACAAAGTAGTATTGAAATTTCATTGTTCTATAAATGATGTGGGCAAGTTTCTAGAACAAATCACTGTCTTCACATACTGGAAAAAGACTCCATCAATTCTTTGAACTATTCCCAAGGAGATGTATAAGACAAGACACACCTTTATATTTAATATGAATTTTTAAAATTTAATATGAATTATTAGTATCTTCCCCATCATTTGCTCAAGCCTACAAAATTAGCATGACAATAAACCAAGCCCTGATCTATAGTATTTGACAGTTTCCAGGAAATAGACCCTCCTTCCATAACTGATTTAAACACACTAGGCCATAAAATGATTGATGGGAATTTTTTCACAAGAGCACATCATTGTAGAGTGTTTTACCATGGAAACACACCAGGCATCTATACCCTCAACAGTGCCGAGAGTGCAACACTGAAGTTAAGTAATTAGGAAGCGATGACTTTTTAATATGTCTCACCTGTTGTCTTGGCTAGGACTTTTACTGCTGTGAAGAGACGCCATGACGCCAGCGACTCTCATAAAGAAAAATATTTCATTGAGGTGGTGGCTTCCAATTCAGAGCTTTCGACCATTATCATCATGACAGGGAGCATGACACCATGCAGAAAGTCATGGTGCTGGAGGAGTAGCTGAGAGTCCTACATCTTGCAGGCATGGTAACTGTTACACCAGAGATGATGAATGGTCTGAGAACATCACAAAGCAAGGGGTACTGCCGTTCTCGGGAACAGAGCATTAGGATGAAAATATGTTACAAATGGGGCTTACTGCATTGACTGACACAGTCAGTGCTCAGTAGTCCAACAACGGATGCCTGTATGCTAGAGGGATGAAAGCCTAGTATCTACTTGGTCCCTAATCCTCGGTGCTTTCGACATGAGGCTCTCATCTGCCCAACAGAGTGGGGTTGACTTGTGCAAAAATTTGCAGAAAATAAAAAAAGGGTTAGGTTTGGGGGCTGGGGTGGACAACCAGTAGGCATGAAAGACGAGTGTAGCTAAAGCAGAAGGAGCAAGGGACAATGGTAGACACTAACTCAAACACTAGCAGAGGGAGGACATGAAGGGCCTCGTGGATTATTAAAGAACCTCAGGTTTTACTGGGACGCACACAGGGTGACAGTGCAGCTGTGAGCATCCCATCATGCTTATGAGAAGTGCTTAGTGACATCCATTGCTCTATGAACAGACTCTAACGTTTTAACATATCTGACCAGGCCAATGTGAAGAAACCCTTGTGATTTCTGACCATTATCGCTTCTGGGTGTCCCCCATCCCCATCATTCCATTGGGTTTTTGAATAGAGCACTCTTTTCTACTTTCAGATACTCAGAGATACCCACAATTGCCTTTCCTGTTATTAAATGATTTAATTTTTATTAATGATTATTATTGCCTATATCCACTGTAATACTCTGTTATAAAACAAGCTAGATTTTAGCAAAGATATTATCTTTTATAACTGATTTATCTCAAGTAATGGCACATTGTTAGGGCACAAATGTTTATCCGATGAATAAATGAAAGAATGACTTATGAAGTCTTAGGGTTTTATCTACTCTCCAGGTTCGTCTCATGACAACTATTCAGCAATTTCTGTTCGATGAACAGATAATCAAACAGATGGATAGATGACTTGATTTATCCACAAAGGGTGAGAGGGAGTAGGTGAATGGATGGATTAATGGCATGTATTTCTATACTCCCAGCACTAAATATAAAATAGGGTGTGAGCTAGGCATTCCATAATTCCTCTATTTTGAGCTAGTAAAAGAATAAATGAGTGACTGAATGGATACATGGTAGAATACATGATTGAATAGTAAAGAAACAGATGGGTGAATGGATGGTCCATCCACAGTGAACTGAGAAGACTTCCCATCCTCTCACTTACTCTGAGTAAGTGTCCTAATCGGTCCGCTCGTTCTCAGGCTCGTTCTCAGCTTGGTTCTCTGCCACGTATTTTGAAGAACAGTTTTATTGGCTTTGGAGTTACTTGTAAGATACTCTTGAGTTCTCTTTTGGCCCGCCTGCATTCTTGTTCACACCTGCCCTGCCATAGCTCGCGGATCTCCCTGGTTTCCTTACACGGGCCACATTTCCAAGCGTCCCTTTGATCTCTGGCACATACTTCTGCTGGGTTTCCAATAAGGTGTTTTTAAACAGTCTCCAGATTTCTTGTGGCTTGTTGACGTTTTAAACGATTCCCTTTGTTTGTTTTTTCTTACCGGCACCTACACTTGTGCTTGGGTCCTCTTTTAAAACTGGGTGGCCACGTGACAGATACACTTTCTCTTCTAGCCCGGAATGGTAACAGTGTCATGAGCACCCCGGCGTAGTTTTCCTTCTAGGTCAAAGCCAAGTTCCAAATGTTTCCTTTTTTAATAATTCTGAGAGATAGCTCATCTTATCCAAAAAGTCTCTATTTATGTCACTAATCTACAAAATGAACAGTGAACAAACTCATCTCTAAAATAGTCATCAGTGTTCGTGCCATCATGTACACCATAAGCAGGTATTTTTGAAACCATCACCTTCATTTTATCTTGTTAACTTTTTCCTAAATCTCTGTCTTATAGGTATAGGGATTTTGACTGCATGTGTGTCTATGCAGCGCTTGCATGCCTGGTGCCCATAGGGGCTGGAAGAAGGCACGAGACCCCTTGGAACGTGAGTTAAAGACAATGATGAGCCATCATGTGGGTTTTGGAAACCAAACCTGGGTCCTCTGTAAGTGTAACCCGTGCTCTTACTCACTGAGCCATCTCCCAGCCCTCGTCACCTTCATTTCTAATGAGTCAGAGCCTGTAGAAACCACAATATGTATAGACAGAAACCATTTGATACAAAGATTCCCCAGAACTAGACCTTTTCTCTGCTTGGTCTTTCCTTGCCAACGGTGTGCTCTTTGGACTAGGTTATGAGGACTGTGTGGAGCCAGTTCAGATACCCAAACTTTAGAATTTGTTAAGATGGATGTGTTTTTATATTTTGATTGGTATATGAAACACAAAGTAATTTTTTTAATCATTCAGTTTTGTTTTATTTTTTTAAAAAAAATACTTACTCGTTTCTTTAAAAAAAATAAAGAAGTTGTACAATGCTCTAGGTTTCTAGCTGTAGCTATAGAAGTCAAAGACAAAAGTCAAAGATAGCCTCCTGTCTGTCTTGACCCTGTCTTGATTCAGCACAGATTCTGCTGAGAGAAAGAAGTATTAAGTAACCCGGGAGACAGAAAGGTCATTTACCAAAAAAAAAAAAAAAAAAAAGCCTTCCTTTTATTGCTGTTGTTTGTTTGTTTGTTTTTATGTTTGATGGGTTTGTTTTGTTTTATTTTGCCATGAATTTTTTTCAATTAGGATTTCCTCGCAAAGACATTGATTCTTAAGTGTTTATTTCATCCAATTAAAAGGGAAGCTCTCTAGCCTCACGCAAGCACTACAAAATAAGGATCGCAGTTTTCATCTGTGGATTTTCACCAGACTGGAGGGAACCAAAGAGCATGTTAGAAATTTGAGACAATGGTATATATATACTGCTCACAAACATTTTATGTTCTTGGTTGCGAGCCTAGCCTTTCATGGCCGAGCCATTTCTGCATCCCCACTCGCAAATGTTCTAGCAGACTGGCTTGTCTTCCAGAGTTTAACTTGATGAAGCCTGCTTGCCGCGTTACAGATGTGCAGTGGTGGAGTCCATGCCGCACATCTTACTCTAAGCCGAGAAGACTGAAAAATGCACTTTTGTCTGACTCGAAACTTGAAGTGGTCAAGTTGTAATGAAGAAGCTATAAAAATTTAGCGATATGTTTTCCACCTGCGATATTGACATATGCACGGAATTACCTTTCCTTTTTTTTCCCCTCTTTTTGAGACAATTTCATTATTTGTCATGCTGGCTGTGGTGCACCAATAAAGCCCAAATATCATATTAGAATTCATGACAGTTTTCACATTGTATTATCAATATGTGGAAATAATTGTCTGCTCTGAGATTAAATTACATTATTGTGTATCTTTTTCATGCCTAATAAATAATGATGGATAGCTTTTATTTTCGTCACCACCTGCAACCGTTTAGTCACCCCTTCATTGCTGAAGATGAAATAATAAAAGGCAAGTGTTATGTTGCAAGTGGGGAAGGACAAGGTCCAAACAATTGCATGCTGCTTGTTCCCATGTGCATTGTTTCAGTTCCTGGACAGCACTACATGCTGAGCTAGGAGAGCTGGTAACTCAGGAGGAACCTAGGGATCCATTCACAAAGATGAGAGAAAGTGGGAAATTTTTTTTCTCTGCTAGAACAATAATTATTTCTTGGTGCACAATTCTTAATCTGAAAATGAGTTTTTGTTCTGCTGTACAAATCAGTTACGTGCAATTAGAATGCAAAACAGAAGCATATCTTACTGTTTAGCCTTTTTTAAATAGAAATGAAAACAGCCTGGGAAATTGTAGCAAAGTTGAAAATGCACGCTAGGTAATTTCAAAATCCAAAGACATAAAACCATGCATAATAAAAAGGCCACTCCAAACTCATTACATTTTTTGAAATTGGCAATTGGAAGGCTTAATTTTAAAATTAGAATTTGCATGTTTGGAAACTTATTAACTATATTTTGAATAGCCAAGTGTATTGCCAGCATTAAGGTGTGTTTTGTTTGCTTCCTGTATACAACTGCATGGCCCATAATGTGATTTTATCTATGACCTGTGCAGGCTTTATTATTATTATCTTTTTAATGATTCAACATTATGCTCTGGTGAAATTCTGTTATGGTTGAAACTTTCAGGTTCAAATTATCATCAGCAAATGTTTTGAGTCTTACAGGGATGAGATTGCCTTGGAGTCTTATGACACGATTGTATTTCATCTCTAAAACATGCCAAACATTTATAAAACAAATACTTGGTGTTTATAATGAAAGTCGTCATTTGATCATCGCAGTTGAGGACAGTGAGGTAAGAAAGCAAGCTGTAGTCAAAATCTTTCTCTTTGTTTTCTATTTGGCTGTGAGTCCCTGATTGATTCTTTATGACATTGTTTCTGCTATATAACTGTATTATCTATTATCTTTAAAAAAATAAAATAAAAGATGACCTTAGGCCGAACAGAGATTCAGACCAAGATCCAAAGGTAATCTTGTCAAATGTCAACTACCCACAGCGAAACAGTTTGGGAACCAGGCCAGCAGTGTGGTATTTGACGAATCCCTGGTGCATGTGGATGCCCCTGGAGTCTGTCTTAGGCTGGGCAGTCTATTAATGTTCTTCCCACTTGTCTTAGGACATCCATTTAGAAAGAACAGACGGGCCTTTCCCTCATTTATAGCTCTTTTGCTATCTGACTACCCATCTCCCTCTATAATTAAATGCTGTGAATAAAATAATAAACATAATTTTATTTGTGCCATTCCTCACTGCTGAAATTGCATCTTTGCATCTCCTATGAGAATCAGAGTAGCCATTCTCGCTTCCTTCACACTGGAGAGAGCTGTGCCAAAGTCACAGGCTTTTCCAAATTCCCTGAGCCTGGGAAGAACTGTTGGATTCACATAACCACATTAGAGACAAATAATTTTACGTGTATATCAATATATTTATCCTTTCACTGTGAGGAGGATTTTGACTGACCCATTAAAAACGTATTGGAATACTGTCCATGAGAACCAGAACTTGGAAACTGGGCATTTATCTCGGCATATTTAGGAAGCACATTAGCAAAGTCAGAATCAGTACATGCTACATACCTCGCCAAGTGCCATCTAGTCACCTGTCCCAAAATTTTCTGTTGAAGTCAAATCATACCATAAATGTCCTTATCCCAAAACATCGTAGATATGCTCACTGGTAATAGAAAGTTCTAGAAGGGCATCCTCACCCGGTGGTATTGTTTTCTTACTTCACCTTTAGTCTGTTCTCACTTCCTTCAGCCAAAGTCTTCTTGGCATGACCTGCCAAAAACAGAAGAAAAAAAATAGATTGGCTGATTTTACCAAAATATGCACAGAGTGGAAGCAGGGAACTGGTTCCATTAGAGTAAATTATTCCTGGTTCTGTCAGAATTTTCTTATTTTCATACTTTACCTCATTCTAGGTATTGCTAGCTCCCATGTTTCTGGAGTCTATACATGTGAGGACACACACGAAATGTGCATCACAATAGTTATCTTTCCCAGTTTGCAAGGAGAGGGAACCTAAGCAAAATCCCTCGCATCTAAACGTGATGCTGAACCACGGGGCCCTGAGGCAACCCCTGGTCAATGGTTCATCGCTTTAAGAGCAACCGATTATTCTACACTTTTCAGACAAAAAAAAATTCTGGGGGAAAACGCTAGAATAATAAACTAAGTGTAAAAATAGCGGCAATGTCAACATCCATGAGCCTTTTGGGGTCCTTCCAACATTTAAAAACTTTATATATCAGCAGTGTAATTTCTAGATACTGTACGTTTTATGGAGGCTTAAATATGGAGTCGAATAATTTCTTCATCTAGAATATAGCCAGTGTCCTCCATTAACTAACCAGCTCACTTCCTTGGGATAAAGGTCCCGAGCAGAAACCTCTAATGGAGTGCTAAATATTCATTCCCGCGGATATTTGAAAGACTGGAATTTGTAGTGTTCTTGGCTGGACTTCCTCAGTACAGTGTGATTGCTTTCACTTTCCCGGCAGCGATCTTAAAGTCCTGCTAGTATTTAACAACTCATCCTGGCCTCCAGAAAATACTGTGTTAGGAAAGGAAAACCAGACTCTTTGGCTAGAGCTGTGGAAGAAAGGCGAGGCCTTATGAGTTACATGAATGCATACGATGTAGGCAATTTGACTTTGGCCCCAAATCCAGGCTCTTGCCTTTGGGCTGTGAACTCAAGTATGCAGGAGCAAGGCACCTCCTGAAAGAAGGATTTCCAGGCATCTACAGGGCAAAGATGACCCAGTCACCGATCCTTTTAATCTTTTAGGTCATGCGGCAAGTTTAAAGATCTCAAACGCAGTGACAGACATCACCAGAGAGCCCCTCGGAGATGGATTTGATTGTGTCCCTAGGCTGGCTGGTGAGCAGCAAATAGTGAACCCCCAAGATGATGTCATCACTGCACTTTCATGGTTTGCCAAAATGCTCTGTGTGTTCCATTGTCCCCAACCTGCCAAAGCACCTAGAGCATAGCCCCGTAGGTGGTGACTGTCTCCCAGGTAAAGCGGTTAACTAGAGGTCGCCACATGGTACAGGAGCTAGACGTTTACTTGGGAGCGAGGAAGCTGAGATGCCTGGTAAAATGTTTGACACTGACCCTTGGGCCAGTAGGCTTGGCAATAAAACAAAAGCTCAAGTCGCCAGTCTTAATGTCCAGACCAAGGACAGTTGGATGGCGCTCCCCGACAGACTATTTAAACTTTTCGGAAAGTTCGGGGCTCTATCTTTCAAGATCCGTCAGTACTTCAGAAGCAGGGCTCGCCAGACCAATCAATCTAGTGCAAAGTTTGTTTTTAGAACTCAAGTTCCTTGTTCTGCTTTGCAAGCAGATGTCTTCAAAGATATATTATGAAGAGATTATGTGATTTGGGGTGTAGCGATTCTGCCAGTTATAATTAAAAGGGCCAACATCCAAGTTTTGTTTTCTTTATAAACACTGCAGAGTGTGTCAGTGGCCAATCTAAAATTACCCAGCAAAGAGTGCGCGTTCTTCTTTAGCACAAGATAATGAAGATGGTGTGTGAAACACAGCACGGTTATAATAAGCTGGTGGACTTGTCCTATGCACAAGCTTGTCCAAATGTAATTATAGGAGTCTTACGAGAATTGTTGCTTCCTAAACTGTCCAGTCAAGTGACTCAAAAGTTAATATGATCAAATTAACAGCCTGGCTTTGAAAGTCTACCATTGTGCCTTCAAAAATAAGTACCTGGAGTCAATTATCTTTCTCAAGTGGGAAGAGACACCTTTTAGAAGCATCTCACTTCAGGGCACTCTCTCTCCTCTCTTTTTCTCCTCTCCTCCCCTCTTCCTCCTCCTCTTCCTCCTCCTCCTCCTCTTTTTCCCTCCCTTTGTCCCTCCCTTCCCATTGCTTCTGGGAAAGGAAGGGGAGTGTGAATCTGAAGACACAAAAGGCCAGTCGTCTGGCTCTTCTCTCATGGATGGAGAACACAAGGCTAGTCGGAGCCTGCTCTGAGGTTTCTATAGCTGGGAAAGGTGTGATTTCCAGACTCCACAGCATGAGTCACCAGGAAAAGAAACAAGATCAGGACCCAGAGAAAGACTCGGAACCTCAAGCTAATTGTTCACTCCTCTGCCTCTCCAGCTGTGGCCTTGATATACAGTGTAGAAAAAGTGGTACCTCAAGTTCCAATCATCAGCATGGAATTCACTTAAAAACGGGGAAACATCTTGAGACAGGGACATCAGTGTTGCAAATCTAGGGGCACAGCATAAGTGAAACATTTCTTCAATGTGTTTTGGAAAGAACCCTTCCTAAATTCTTAGGAGTAACTAAGATATAGGAGCATCTCCTGAGAAGTCACAGAAGAGAATCCCAGTGCGCCCTATGGGAAGACATCCTAGGGGGAGTCCCCCCGAGGGGTGACAGTGGAATAGGGACTAGTGGATTCCCAAGGTGCCTTGGGTATGAGGGATACGCATGACAAAAATCTCACTAAAACCCAGCCTCACTTGTTGCCATAATTTTATTAGCTTTGGAAGTTCTCAGTGGGTGAAGGGGAAAAAAGAGCTCCTATCTCAAATTAACCAAGTTTAACCCCAAGATCATCTGCAATTGCAATGGAGGTAAATGGCATAAGTGTAAAGTAACTAAAGTTTACCACAACATTGGTTTTCCAGTCCCTCGCATGTTCTCCAATGCTGAGGAATACACCCTTCCTTTTCTCCTGGAGTATGAACATACTGGGGAGGAGACAGTCACATTCTATCTCTATACAAATAGATTCAAGCCATTCCCTGACATGCAGACAGAGCAGCCTTTTTCCAATGCAAAACGCAACTGGTTCCCTAATATCTGTGTGAAGACCGAGATGCTCCTTCTAGCCTGGTTTTGCCCCTGCATTCTGTAACCTCTTGTTGCACCATTTCCCCTCACTGCCTCCACAAATCTACTGTTGCTTTGTTCCATGCCATGAGTACCTTATGAGTATCTGCCTATCTGTCCCCCTCTGTATAGATACTCCCCCATGGCTTCCTTCTTAGTTAAGACAAATGCTTCTGTTTGGGGGTTCTGAGAGGACCGCGAGGAGAAGCCTTCATAAACTTCTTTCTCATAAAACCATGATATTCTTTGTCACAAATATAAACATTATTATATCTGAAATCATGTGTACGCAATCTGTTAGCACACACGTCCTGGACTATATGCCCCATTCCAACACGAGCATAGGGCAGAGCTCCTAAGGTGCACAGCTGGAGACTTCTCTATTCTACTTCTTTTGCTAATCTGGTTAAGGGACACCAGATTGCAAAAACAAGCAGCCCCTAGCATTTCAACACTTTAGCGTGTCAGCAGTTGGTGTGTCTTTCTTGGCCCAGAAATGGATTTGAACTGAGCAGTTACTCTGCTCCGTGGGGTCAAGCATAGATCCGGGATTTTTCTTCTACTTCTTATGAATCTCTGAAGCTCCAGAGGCCTCCCCAGGATTCCTGTATTAATTGTATAGCAAGCAAAGAAAGGGAAATGTGAGGAGTGAGAATGAATACATATATGGTTTTAATCATGCCTCTTGACTTGAGTATAGTTACTTCATTTGGTTGCAGGAAAGGCTGGGAAACATGGCCTTCCTAGTGGTATCCATGATTTTTTTGTGTGTGTCTACCACAATTAGATAAGGTCCTCAAGATTTTTCACGGCTATTGGCCACTCCAAAAATTATCAATGATGAAAGAAAACAGTCTTTAAACCCAATTTTTTAAGGAAGGGAAGGACAGCATGAAATGGTTCGACTGGGTGGTATTATGTCTGTCTAGGAATATGCTGGATGGGTTAGTAAATACAGTTTCTCTCCTACAGTGACTCTCAAAACAAGTCCATCTTTCAAAATGTACTTTGAAGAATCAGCTAGAGGGTGTACAGATTTCCATATTCCCTTTAGGATTTTTTCGTTTTCATCTTGCATGCATGTGCCAAAGTGAAAATAGCTTCCCACCAAATGGAAGTTACACTCAAAGGCTGTAATTGTGTTCTCTCTCACCGAAGTACAGTGGAATCTCCAAGCCAGTGATGTAACGTTGCGAGCCGGAGCCCCTCTCCTCCCGTGTTTGTCTGGGACGCTGTCAAACAGATCAGGAAGATGGAACGTGTGCAGAATGTCTTTTCAATCCGCAGGCACAAAAAGATCCCGGGAGATAAGTCAGCTGAAAGAGAGTGTGTGCAGCAACTCACTGGCAGGACTGCAAAGACACCATTTCATGGTTGACATTGAAGATAGTCTCAAAGAATAATTTATATCTGGGAAAAAAAATCAACTTGCTCTCTAGAAGTGCCAAATTTAGTATTTCTCTAGTTAATGTGTCTATATCAACCTTAGTATTGGGGGAAAGTTTTTCTCCTTTGGGAAAATATATAGCCTGAACCTAGTTGGGCTCTTTGATGCTCAAAGCAGACATTAAATTGGATTTCCAAGTAAGTGACAAAGAAAGACAAAGATTAAGTACCAAGGTCATCTATAAAATTGATTGGATTGTTTATTTAATCATGAAATTCTTTCCCATAAGAGGTGCTTACCAAATTTGTTTGTTATCTTTGCTAGTCATTAATACATTGTCTATTTTTTAAAGTTTGCTTTATATTTTTAAGTGTGTGTGTGTGTACGAGGGATATATACACATGAATGCAGGTGCCTATAGAAGCCTGAAGATCTCCTGGAGTTGGAATTAGAGGCAATTTTGAGCAATTCAATGAGGATGGTGGGTGTCTCCGGTTAAGAGCGGTGTGTACTTATGACCGCCAAGCCATCATGGCAGCCCCAATGCATACTTTTTATCGTCATGGTTTCCTCCCATTTGTGGAGATGAGCAGGAAAATGATGCCCTTCTTGGTCAGAACGTCCATCCAACCTCGCTGCCTTCGCTCCTTTCCCCTCACTTTTCAAACAGTAAAAGCTGGCGTCCAGGTGCTCTTCTTTTCCTCATTGCCTCCGCGACACTGACTAGGAGACGGAGCAGCAGATCTCCTTCACCGCTAAGGAATAAATAGCTATGCTGCCTCAACTATAATGTGATGCTTTCTCACCACCTAGAATTTTTACTCTGTACTTACCAAAAGAACAGTTTTAGGCTTAGACACATATTTTTATCATATTTCACACTTGTGCAAACATAAAAAGTAAAACATAAGTAAAAGAAGTTGGTTAAAGTGTTCCTAAAATTTCTGCATATTTATGGTCCAACCCTTAGGAATTCATCTTTGACGTAGCTGGTGATGTCCATGTTTGTCACCTACTCTGATCCCCTGCTGTCTTGTACCTTAGCACCCCTGAGGGTGTTCCTCTGTTATCTCTGAGATGTGATCCCAAGATGTTGACCCTATTCATGGAGCAAGTTTGTGTGTGCAAGCTCAGAGGATGACACCTCTTTCATGATGATGTTGTATGTTAACTTGAGAAAAATGTATATAGATAATTCAGAAAACTCTGTGTTAATTAATGTCTATCTAATATCTATCTCAAATCATACCCCGACAGCTTGTCTCAATCCCCCAAGTTATCTGCTGTCTCCCAGGTGTGTGCGATGGTATCACATCTTGTCTTTATTTCACCTTCTCTGCCTACTGGCATAGACTCTTTATATTCTAATGTTGATGAAGGTCTGTATTGACTGTGTTCAATGTGATTTATAAGTTATGTTGATAGAAATGAAAAATGCTATAGGTAACATATATTAAAATATTGAGATTTCTACCTTTAATCAACTTTTTAAATTTGAATTTGCTTCTCTCTTCTTGTTTCTCAAGGGAAATAGCAATTCAGTTTTGGCTTTTTGTCTTCCTTAAGAGCTGTGAAGGAATCAAATGTGGTGTTTTGTCTTTTTTAAATCATGCATTCAGGACTGGAGAGAAGGCTCAGTGGTCGACAGCACTTTCAGCTCGCGCAGAGGACCCGGGTTTGCTTGTGGGCCCCCACATCATGGCTCACAACCATCTGTACCTCCAGTTCCATAAACTCCCTATGACCATGTTTATACCCTACAATACCCTTTTTCTGGCCACTTCATGCACCAGACATGCATGCAATATACCTAAGAATATGGAGGTTTACATTCATACCCAAAATAAAATATTTTTTAAAATTATGTTTTCTTGCCATCTTGTCTTTTCTATTTCAGAATCACTTTTCTTGTCCCCCACATGATGGCTCACAATTGTCTGTAACTCCAGTTCCAGGGAACCCAGTACTTTTTTCTGGCCACTTCGTGCACCAGGCATACATGTAATACATATATGTACATGCAGGCCAACATTCATATCCAAAATAAAAATAAAATAATTGTTTTTATTGTTTTCTTATTATTGTATCTTTTCTACTTCAGAATTACTTTACTTCCCCTCCTGGGCAAGCTTATCATTCTATCCTTCCCTAGATTTGACTTTTAACCTCATCTGCCTTCCAGTTGCCCACATTTCTTTAAGGTGGGTGCTACTGTGAACATCTTAGCATCATTAAATTGGGAGTATTCAGTGTTTAATATAAACTCCCTGCAAACACTCTCATAAAGTCATATATTGGGTTGATAGCAAACCCAATGATTGATTATATGGTTTATATGGTTGATATTTGTTTTGTTCTATGGGCTGTCTTAAACTGGGGACATTTTAGTTTTCATATATAACTTAATACTCCTAAGTATATTCTACTTAATACCATAATTACTTCCTAACAGCTGTCATAAAAGCAAAGGCATCTTTACTGACTCCATTATTTTTATTCATGTTACAATAGTATTTTTTCTATGTGTTTTCACTTTATATATATTTTCTATGGTAGTGACTGTGTGCTTCTTCGAAATGCAACTAGACAGATGTACTGTCCACGGTTACCAAGGGAGCAGTTTCCTTGGCAATGGCTAACTGTCATCAAAGCAGTCCACAGTCTCCTTCCTTCCCACGTGACTTGCTCTCACATGTTGAAAACTTGAGTTAGAGGCAGAGGCTTTTCGTGAATTGTGAACCTCTAGCTGCCCAGCATGCGGCTGACTTTTCCAGAAGCACAAGGGGTGCTGTGAGCACTTTTCCAAGGGAGGAAGGCCACAGTTCGTCATGAAGAACTTCCGGCCAAGCACACATTCCGTTTCAATACCCTAGCCATTTGGACAAGAGCCAAAAATGCTGCAGTCGATGCTGCAATGAATGCAAAAGCAGAGGGACACTATTTGAAGAGCAAATGTTCTTCTCGTGACTAAAACGAAAAGTGTAAAACCATGGATGGTATTTTCAGTCACTGTATTGCTTATCTGTATATTTCTGTAAGTCAAGAAAGAGAGTATTAACTCATTTCCCTTTTCTGTGCGGGTGACAGACGGGGTGGGAGTGGGGCAGTGTCTCACCACAGTTCTTAATGGACTGAATTCACTGTATAGACCAGGCTGGACAAGAACCCCCAGAGAGTCTTCTGCCTTTGCCTCCCAAGTGCTGGAATTAATGGCTTGCGCCACCACACCAGCCAAGGAAACTTTAATTCTTGTTTATATGCGCTAATTATGCATTTATAACCTATGATTAATATGAGTTTTTTTAATCATAAGAAAGAGAAGAGAAGTATTTACATATATTCACTTTGTTTTTTGTTTCCGGAGACACACTTATAAAGTAGCCCTTGAGCATAGCTTGCCTCAAATTCGCAAATCCTCCTGCCTCATCCTCACTGATGCTGGGGCTGTAGTCATGTACCACCAAGCCTAGATTTCACTTATATTTTTAAACCATGAAAAGACTTAAAGTGACATACAAAACTATAGCAGTACATTGATTCTCAAAGTATGTAGCATACACAGTTAATATGGGGCTAGCTGAACATGAAGCTATGGTATTCAATGGCTATTTTGGTGTATAAGGTTACCATTTTACAGTTTTAAAACATACTGAAGGAGAGAGAGAGAGAGAGAGAGAGAGAGAGAGAGAGAGAGAGAGAGAGAGAGAGAGAGAGACCCTGATAAACACCTACAACTAGTAATGAGTGTAAGGATTTGAACTCTGGGTAAATGGCTGCATACACTACTCTCTGTCAATAAATGAGCAGACTGCCTTCAGTGTGTATCAGGATAGCCCAGACTGTTGCTACTTTAAACCATTCTTCCCCTTGCCTAGACTAAGACGGTTAGTCATGTGGAAAATGTGAATTTTTTATGCTTTGTTTCAGCTTAGAGTTGGAAACATGTCTGAAAATAAGTTCTAATGATGTGTTTTTCCATTTTCCAATATTCGTTTTAATAGTGGCATATATGACATTAATCACAATAGGTAAGAGACAGAAACAAACCTAAATCGTCATCAACAGATAATTGGGTAAACAAACTGTGTTATAGCCAACAATGGAATATTATGCAGCCATAAAAGAAAGAGGCATCAATACACATAACAACTAGCAAAGTTTTGACATACGTTAGATGTGCATCCTTCAAACGCACACGTGTTAAAGGCTTGGTCCCCAGCCCACAATACTATATGCAGGAAGTGTTATGATGTAATGCCTAGAGCAAGTCTTTAGTCACTGGGGACTAGCAATTGAAAAAGATATGGGACCCCAATCTCTTCCTCTTTCTCTCTCTCTCTCTCTCTCTCTCTCTCTTTTTTTTTTTTTTTTTTTTTTTTTTTTGCGCTGTTGCCAAACATAGCTGTCAAAGTACGCTGCTTTGTCCTAAAAGCAGGGGTACTTACTGGTAAAGGACTGACTTCACTAAGAACCAAAGGGACCTTTATCAGCTGAGACTAGATGTGTCCAAAGTGCTTCCCACAGACAAGCCTTTTCTCCTTATGAACTGGTTGTTTTAGGTTCTTGTTACAGTAGCAGACACCTGACTGATACACCTTTCAGAAGTGTTTAATGCACCATAGATTTTTCAGAAACAGAACCGTACTTGAGAATTGATTCATGGTTTCGCGAGTGTTAACAACAGCCATGGGCCAGCCATATTTAACGGTATCAGCCTCATTCCGTCTGGCACTTTGCATCGATTTCATATTAAATTTTATTTGAAGACAGACGTCAAGAGCTAAAGCTGCATGAGAATAAAGTTTTAGAGATGTGAAAACCAAGGGGGAAACTTACCATTTTTGAAAAAGTGCTAGCAAAAAAAAAAAAAAAAAAAAAAAAAAGTGCTGTCTTTCCCACTGGAGCCAAGAAGACAGGGGGTCACATAAAAGGGAAGACAAAGGAAGAAACTCATGACCCTGCCAGGGTTGACACCTACAGAAACATCCAGAAGAACTAAAGCTTCTTAAGAAACGTTGTGTGGGGAACAGAAAGCCTCAAGGTCACTGTATTTCCTTCCTGGGAGTCTTGGTCTTTAGATGAATTCGCCCTAGTCTTGGTGTGGCAAAGTGTCCATACACTCCCCCACCCTGAAAGATATGTTGAATATTGTGTTCCACTCAGAGAGCCCTAAGTCACTCTTTTGAGAATGAACCCAATCAATGTTTGTGAATTTATAGCTTAGATTTTTTAAAATATTTGTCTGGGCACTCAATCTTCTGAGTATATGCCTTCTATGAAAACACTAACTATTAAAAGCTGTTCTCTAGTGTCTATATTCCAGAGAGAATTTTAAAACTTTTCTTAATTTGATGGTCAGGTATAAAGTATTAAGTATTTTTTTTAGTATTCTCTTTGTGTTTTTTTTTTCTAAAAATGGATACCTTGGGGTGTGCCCCCTCCACTGCCTCCTTCTGCCACCCCCAATGCATCTTGCTGCCCCTTCAGGGAAGACCAGGTTCCTCCTTTGTGAAGTCGGGGAGACTCTGGGGTTCGCCATGGCCAATGAGAAACCCAAGGAAGGACTCAAGTCTAAGAACAACTGTCATATTAATTTGAAGGTGGCAAAGAAGGAAGGTTCTGTGGTGCAGTTCAAGGTCAGGAGGCAGACACCACTTAATAACTAAGGAAAGCCTATTTGAATGACTGTGTTTATCAGTGAGGCAGATCAGATTCCAGTTAGATGAGCAACCAATCAAACAGACACACTTACATAGTTGGAAATGGAGAACAAAGATACAACTGGAATGTTCTGGAGGCAGACAGGAGGTATCTACTAGAAGGGGAATCTGCTACTTTACTCCAGAATTTTGTTACAGCCCAGGAATACATTCTCTATTAGAAAGCCATAATTGAGTTCCACCCTTTTCCTACTACCAAAGTATAGTTTCTCTGTCCTTGCATTTCTCCATTCCTGTTCCTTCATTGTGCACAAAGTAATCAGCGTGTGTGCGCAAGCACTTTGTGCTCCTTGCTTTTTTGTTTCCCTCTCTCCTTTTCTTTTAACTGAATGGAATGTTCTGTTTTGGCTGAGCTCAGATGGAGATGGTCTCAGGGTGAGTACTGGCTCTGTACAAATCTCCCCTGGGTGGCATGCTCATTCACCTCTTCTCTTTATCTTCCAGTAAGTTGTTTTGCTCTCGTTGTTTTAGCAAAACAACTCAACTCCATAATACCCTTGCATGCCTTGTTCGAGAATTTCAGGGTTTTTATTCATCACTGGAAAGCCAAGGGCAGTTTTGTGTACCTTTCTTTTCCACACACCTGTTACATGTAGGGCAATCTGTCTTTAAGTGGGGGATAAATTACGCTTGAACAAAATGATCCTGGAGAGTTTTCCCTTCAAGGCAAGCATCTTGTTGTTTAAATAAACTTCTCATTTAAAATGAAACATAAGATCAATGCCTCCTGACTGCATCCTGTTACCACTCCATCTTTCACAGCCATGCTGTGGTTCGGAGGTTGCTGTTCTAAGTGACATATGATTGACGTAATCTGGCATGATCCATTACAATGTCAAGCATCAGCAGAACATTTTGGAGAAAAAAAATATTAAAATCTATTACTGTAGAAATTGTTGCTTGGAGATTCTTTCTTTGGATGACTTTCACGTGTGGTAAAACAACGCCTTGCTGACGTCACAACCCTTGTTTTGTCGGAAGTGTGGTTATTAAAATGGCTGTACCTGAAGTCTCCGTGTTCCCACAGGGCTGCACACTAAGTTTCCAATGGATATCAAACAACCTACCGAAGGCTTTCCCCATTTACCTTCAACTGAGAGACATACAGTTCTTGTCTTAGGAACGAGGAGGACGGAGAGCTCTGAGTCCAACAGTGCTCCTCCCCAATGCGAATCATAACTTGACTGTGTGATTAAGAAACTCTAGTTTTAAAGAAATGTTTTATTGGCATAGTAAACCACTCTTTAAGATAACCCAATGCCTTGCTCTCTCAGACAATAGTCCCTCTTTCTGTTTAAGCACATTAGGTAGTTACACGAAGCCTCATGGCAGTTAGTCCTCAAATGTCTTTTGAAGTGATTTTGCAAATATTTGGTGTTCAACTAACTCCTTCCATTATAATCCTATCAGTCAGGAGTTGTTTCTTTATGCTAGCCTTACTATGAATTATTAAAAATGCCACAATTTTTTCAAAAGGTTTGAGCCAGAGGTACCCATTTAAATACACATATTAAAATTCACAGTGGTATTGATTCAAAAAAATAAAAGAAGAAAGGTCCTTCAGAGTAGCCTTCGTGGCTCGTTATTATCCAAACAGGAAAATTCTCTCCTGCCTCAGTGTTCCCCGTGCTACTGAACACGCATCCCGTTTCCAACTGCTGTATCCTTTCACCTGCCATCTCCCCACCCACCCACACTTTCATACTCCGGGCAGAAGCAGCCGTTCCAATAATGGCTGTTCATGCCGCCAATGTTCAAGGCTCTTAGGCTCCCGGAAGAAGACAAAGTAGGAAGAGAGCAAATGTGAGAACTATTTGTGTCGGCTGGTTTGGTATGTACTAGAGGGGGGAAAAGTGGAAATATAGGAAGAAATAAGATTACAACATTTGTTTACATACTCAGACGGACATTTGAGTGCTGGCTATCTACACTGACCGTATACCAGGCACCATTCTAACGAGAATGGAAAACAAAGCAGAAGAGACATGAGTTCTAGTTTATCCCTTACTGCTGGAGACAGAGACCTCGGTGTAACGAGTTTATGGAGCACCATCGGCCCTGATGGCTGGTGCAGCCCTGTGGAGGTCTAGTCATTGCTTTCAAGCATGAGCTGTCAATCTTCCTTTCCAGGCCCTTAACCACTCAGTAATGCTCACAGGTGGCTCCTCGGTGAGTCTTTAGTTTTGCTGTTGAAATCAGAGTGGCGGCGGGGCTGCGTCCCCAGCACCCCAGCTGCCTGCTAGCTTATGCCTGAAATAACAACACACAAACTGAATTCATTTAAACACTGCTTGGCCCATTTCTATCTAGCCTCTTCTAGGCTAATTCTCACATATTAATTTAGCCTATTTCTAATCATCTGTGTAAGCACCCCAAGGTGCGCTTACCGGGAAGATTCTGGCCTATGTCCATCCTGGGTCGGAGCTGCCTGGAAGAGCAGAGCCTGGCGTCTCTGCACCAGAGAGCAGAGCTGTCGAGTCTGAGCTCACTTCCTCTTCCTCCCAGCATCCTATTCTGTTTACTCCTCCCACCTATGTTTTGACCTATCAGGGCCAAGGAGTTTCTTTATTGCTTAACCAATGAAATCAACAGATTGATATATGACACTCCCACATCAGTTGCTTATACTATTCTGGCAGCTCCATCTCTCAGGGTTCACCCCTAATGTCTTCCCCAAGGGAGTACAAGCCTGGAATACCTGGAACACTTGAATCAGCTGTGCAAACTTGCACAGTCTTCTGGCATGAAAAACAGGTAATCCTTGCTGTCCATTTTATTGAGCTGCTTCTTGCAATTTGTTTTGTCAGGTTGAAAACAGAACAAAGGCCAGCAAGCATGAGGACACAGTACAGGACAGAGTAGAAAGGGGAGTCCCAGTCGTCTTCTCTGTGGTCCCATGGGTCTTCAGGATCACCTTGGGAAGCCCTCATGAGTTAGAGGGATTGGCCACGCCGCTCTCAATCTCCAGGAGGACGGAAGGACATCTGATCCCACCTTTCCTGTAGTGAAGTCTGTGTGTTGTAATGTAGCCAGCTGCCAAACAACAATGAAATCGGAGAAGAAAAGGGGTTAAAGATGCAGCTCAGTAGAGCGCCTGGATAATGTGTGCGAGACTGGCTTTGGTGACAAGAGGAAGGGAAGGAAGAAATGAGAGCAGAGGGGACAGAGGATGGAGGAAACAGAAAGGGAAAGGAAACAGACGAGAGGATGGGATGCTTACCCAAATAGCCAATAACAACATACCCATCGATAAGCTTGCTGCTGAACCTAGCAGAGGCATGCTTGCGTAACTGCTGCAGCTGCATTATATGTTTTACATCTAAATATATAGGATATCTCACGCAAGAAGTGAAAATTTTCTGAAGAACCCATTGGAAATTGCAGCATCAAAAAATCAGAATCTGCTGTTTTTAAAACTCATCAGGGAGGTTTATATAGAAGACTGGCCAGCCACTAAACACTAATCAACTAAGGAAGGTAAGTCAATGAGAGATATTTGTTCTGGAGTGTGGAGAAGGGGAAGTCTAAATCCATTTATGGAATTTCAGTAAACTGTGACATAAGACCAAATGGTCTAACTGTATAACCGGAGTCTTATAAGAAAAATAGAGACCAGAATTAAAAAAGAAAAATGTTTGAAGAAATGATGTTGATTGTCTCCAACTGTGGTGAAAAACCAACCCATAAAATCCAAAATCAGTCAGCCTCCTTCCGCCAGTATAAATACAGAGTAAACCACATTCCGGATACAACAGGGAGATATTACAGCAGACCAAGTTAAATGAGTTTATTGGAGACTGTCTTTGAGCTTAACACAAGCAATGCAAACTTCCTACAATGAAATAGATTATATACATTTCCTAATTTTTATTGACCCCCTTTTAAGAGGAACATTGTCTGAGTGTCCTAGTACGCTCTCTACTGCTGTGATAAATACCATGATTAAAAGCAGCTTGGGAGGAAAGATTTATTTGGCTTTACATCTCCAGATCATAACTGATCACTGAGGGACAGTAAGGCAAGAGCTCAAGACAAGAACCTGGAAACAGGGACTGAAGCAGGGGCCATGGAGGAATGCTGCTTACTCACTTGCTTCCCATTGCTTGCTCAGCCTACTTTCTTATACAACCCAAGACCATCTGCCCAGGAGTGGCACCAACCACAGTGAGCTGGGCCCTTCCACATCAATCATCACTCTCACCAAACAAGAAAATACCCCTCAGATTCACCCACAGACCAATCCGATGGAGGCAACTCTCCCCTGAGTTTTCCTCTTTCCAGCTAACTCCAGTTTGTGGCAAGGTGACAGCAACTAATCAACACGTCTAAGGCTGACCTTTGTCCTCTACACATAAATGCACCTGCACACACATGAGCATGCACACGCAAGCACATGTATGTATCAACAAAAATTTAATTAAAAGAAAGTTAAGATAAAGTCATACCAAATTATGGTAGGCTCCAAATCTAATGATGGGTGGTGTCCCTGCAAAGAGAATAAAGACACTGTGACTCCCAAAGCAGGAATGTTAAATGAAGCTGGGAATAGGTGCTGGCATGATGCAGCTTCAGAGTAGCCCAGGGGACCGCCACAACAGCCAAAAACTGAAGGAGGCAAAGAGGTTTCCTCTCTAAGGCTTTGGAGAAATCGTGGTCTCAGGGACACCTGCATTGCTGAACTGCAGAACTAACTCCTCTGCATAAGAGAATAAATTCTTGCTGTTTTAGTTCCTCCTCAGTGCAGCCGTAGGGAACCACTACACAGAGGCATGGGCTTGGACTCAGACGCGATTCCTGCTTCCTGTGAATATGAGTGTGAAGCCACTGCCACTTCCTCAAACTCGGCCTATCCTGACTTTCTAAAAGGTGAGCAAAGTCAAAGAAATGTAAATGCGCATATCCAAGGTCGCAGGGCTGGAGGTGAAGCCAGGGTTAGACCTCACAATCTGGCTCCAGACACAGGCTCTTGATCTGCCTGACACCATACTCCGGCGGCACTGGAAAGCGGCAAGGGCTTCGCTGAGTTGAGCTCTGCTTTTTCTTGTGCCGTCATTGCGTTTTCATCGACATCACGCCTCATAAGACAGATGTGGATAACTGCCCGCAAGATGCTAGGAAGGCGGTGCCATAGACTTGACTTCTGTGTCTGTAGTCTGCGACGTTAAACTAGTGCGAGCACCTCTCTGTGAAAACTGGCTGTGATTGTGTACTCTGTTAGGTGCCCCATGGGGCACCTATAGTTCCCAGCCACTGACCATTTGGTACGCCCTGTATTGTGGGTTTTGTTTGCCACTCTACTAACTACCTGAAGTAAACCCTGGTCAGAAAGACTTTCAGTGGGAAGTTTTGAAAAACAAGCATAAGTTGTAAGTTGCATGCCATTCTGAAGAGCATGATAAAATCTTGGACCATCTGCATCCTGCCAGGCCACCTTATCTTCTTCCATCTGCTGTATCCGTGCACTATACACTACCCAACTGCCAGTCACTAGTGAAAACCCTGATCAATCAGGAAAAGGACCAATGTGGTACTTTTGACCAGCTAATGTACTTAATAATGTCCCGAAAGTGTAAAAGGTTGAAAGTTCAGATATATCACAGAGAAGTCATAACATGAGCCTCTTAAGAGAAATGAGGAGGAAATATTTAGGATACTTTAAGAGAGAAACTACACATAATTGTCAATGCAGTGTTTATTATAATTGCTCTGTTATTGTTAGGTTTTGCTGCTGATCTTTGACTGTCCCTAATCTATGAATTATTCCTTTTCTTATGCAGTTGTGTATGGAAAACACATAGGTATAAGGGTTTGACGCTACCTGCAATTTCAGAGAAGCACTGATGGTCTTAGAGCATCCTCTCATGCGTGAGGCAGGACGGCCTGAACATACACACCAGCACAGCAGCCCCTGAAACAAAACAGTCGGTAGCCCCATTTTTAGCTCCCCTCTAAAGCATTTCTTCCTTTACTCATACGCAGGTCCATTTCACCTCTTGCCTCCCAGCACAACCAATTCCATCCTCTGCACCACTCTAACTTTTTTCTCTCCAAGTTTGTCTAGAGAATTCCTGCGTGTTCTTTTGAACATTGGGGCTGAGGTAGGGCTTTTAAATTGACACATATTAGACAGATGTCTTCTGCCAGAATCTATACAGTTGCTGTTTTTCTCCTTCCTGATCTTCTGGGACTTTTATTACCAGAGACCTTCTGGAACTTTCTTTGAGGTGGGTTCTGTGTGACTGCCTTGAAGAAATGCACATAGTATAAACTTTATCATTTCAAAGAATCACTAAATCCTCGGAGATCTATCCTTGGGCTCTCAGATGAATAATCTACTAAAGCTGGGGGATCTGTCTCCTATGAAAGGAGAACTATATGAAAAATAGAGTCTGTCAGTTAGAAATTGTTCTTGCATATGGCTTGTTACAGGTCATGGTGTTTGGACTCTAGCATACCCTGCTTTCTCTGTACTGGCTAGCTCTTGACTTAAAAGAATGATCAGGACCTAGAGAGATGACCCAGCAACTAAGAACACTTGCTGCATTGGGGGGTAGCCCAAGCTTGGTTCCTAGCGTCTGTGTTTGGGAAGCTCACAACGCCCTGAAACTCAAGTTCCAGGGTATCCAATACCCTCTAGTAACTGCCATCGGCTCATAAACTGAAACAAAACTTTTTAAATAAAATATAATAACAAAATATATTTTCAATACAAATATAGTCAGACATGTCTGATAACAACTCTTAGTACATTTTTCTTCCTGTCTTTCATCCGCCACAAGAAGAACAAGATCTCTCTTCAATTTTCTGGTAAGCATATACTTTGGGTATTGTACCATCTTAGGATTGGACTCATCTTTGAATCAGTCACCCTAGCCAAGAATGATGGGGCTTAACTTAGCTGCCTCACCTCGGAGTTGGTGCAGAAGTCAAGATCCTGACAGTGCCGGGAATGCAAAATGAAACAGACTTTGTAGGTCAAAATCAGCAGATTCATAGCACAGGGTGGAAGTGAAGTCTTATTTAGAACACGCGTGCACTTGAGACCTGACTGAAAATAATGCATGGCTGCCTGGGTCCAGAGAACCACAGTCAAGCCATGTCCCTGGAGCCCCAGTGCTGTGTACTTTAATAGGCCGATGTTAATTGGTCACCAGTGAGGAGCCTGTGGCCTTCCCTTGCACCAGCATTTTAAAAAAGGTCCCACCGAAGCCATTTATATATTTTAGAATAGTTAACATGGCCCCACTGGGCCTGCAGCAAAAGACGCATTTTGCAACATCTAATGAGTAAATGGGGCATTTAGTAAGACACAGTCTAATTACTTTGGGTCTTTGTAAAATATTAATTTAAGGCAACCGCAGCATTAAGGAATAAGTTTGCCAGGCGGGGCTCAGTAATTTTGTTTCACAGCTGCCATTAATATCAATAGAAGTCTCTCCGCTCACTTGCCACCCATTGCTCTGGCAATGTACCCCTAAGGTATAGAAATGAGTTGCTGCAGGCTTTTTTTTTTTCCAATTAAAGTTCCAGAGGGAAGTGTGGGGTTGTTGGTGCACAGGCATAGCACCTGTGTACCTAGAGCAGTGGCGCTGGGGACTGGCTCTTCCAAAATCAGAACTGTTATATGCAGTGACACCTCTGTTGCTAAGTTTCTAGAAAGCATGGCAATTCCAACTTCAGAAGAGCGCTGGTATAAGAAAGTCACCCTCACCGCTTGCGGGTGTGATTTGCCTTGGAGTTAAAAGGCTTTCTAAAAACTTTACATCCTACATAGACGATTCCATTCTGCGGATAGCAGGCTGGGGACAAAGTTCAATCCATAAAATGCTGGGCCGTATAAGCTATCCCCAGAACCCATGGAAAAAAAGCCTGGTATGATGATATGCACTTGTAATCCCAGTGCTGGGGAGGTAGATCGTGGGGGCTCACTGCCAGCCAGGCTCTTTACTTGGCAAAGCCGGGACCAGTGGGATACCCTTTGCCAAAGAACAAGGTGGATGGTAGCTGAAGCAAAATAACAACTGAGTTTGCCCTCTTGCTTCCACATGTGTGTTCACATATGTGCACCGAATACGCATGAACACATACACACATGCACATGAAAAGAAAGATGGTAGTTGTCAGCTCAAACACCCATTGAAATGAACCCTGAATGATTCTGAATTGACTTTACAGAGGAACACATGTAAACCTCCCTGAAGTTGCCATAAGGGAGGACAAGTCCCAAGCTACTAACTTTGATGCAGTGGAAGAGTACCAATTAGAAGCTTCTCTTGCCATTCGATGACACCAGCCTGTCTGTGCACAAGAGTTGTTTCTTAGACACACACCGGTCAGCCTTGCCTGATGTCACTATATTGTGCTGCAAATCTAGTGACGAAGGTATTCCTGGAAATAAGCGGTCATCCTTTGCTTTCTGTCCTTGCACAGTGGCAGTTCTCACCTCTGTAGAAGTCTAGCAGGAATAATGTCCTGTGTGCTTTGACGAGAAGAGGAACTGTTCCCTGGTGGCTCCGGAAGATGTGCAATATGGGGTTGGCTATGACATAGGAAGCTGAGCTAATAGGACAGGCCCTAACCCACAGGAAATATGAAGCGTCCCTCTTCCCAGTGTTTGCATTCAAAGTTTTGACAAACAGCTGCATTTAGTCACGCAGCATGGAAGAACAAGAGTATCTCGTGTAAGGGAATCCGCTGTGAGCGAACAGCTGGGGGCGATGTCCAGGATACTCTAATGCCATTCATAGATGTATTATGGCTACGCTGCATGCCTTCCTGGCCCGTTCATCGGATCCATCTTCCTAAAACATCCCTGCATCTCTCGTTTCTGGATCACTGTACAAATTGCGGGAGCTAATTTAATTTGGGGGTGGGCAGGCTAAGCCCCCATGTTCCCTTTCAACCCCAGCAAATATTTCATTGTTTGGGATGCCTCTTAATACACAAAACAATATTGATGCTGCACTCTACAACATTTTATAACTTTCTTCTAATTGCCTTCGCAGGCTTTAAAGCCAGAGCTTAACACTTTGATAATAAGCGTATTAATTTGTCTAACGTTTAAGTTCTTACAAAGGAAGAGACAAGCATTAATTTTGTTTAGTTAAAACAAGCTTTGCTTTTGAACAGCAGGTGGTAATTGAAACAAAACAAGGACTCATTAGAGGAGCGTCTGGTGGCTCATGATACAAACAGAGCCGACGAGAAAACCCAAACACAAGAGCCCTGAAATAAAGTGGTCATCATCTAATTAACAGAACATGTTTTAATTACCGAGTAAACCATGCAGCGCCGTGTGTCAATTTAACTGATGTGCTAAGTGCCAGTTTACAATATCAGAAACAGACAAATAATTGGAATCTAATTACATGCAGGTCTATTGCACACCAGCGCCTCCAGCCCATCTTAATAAACAAGTTTTTACATCAAACCATGAATAGCAAATACAGCCATGCTGTTAATTGCTACATTGTGATATTGGGACTTTGCCAGCTCTGACTATTAAAATAAGCTCTTGTGTGGATTGCAGTTTCTCTGCTACGCTTTAATTAGAATCAAATGAGAGGCAGAGATCGGGCTGTATTACTGCAATTCAATATATGTAAATAAGATAACTGGCTAATCTTTTTATTTTATTTCTGAGCCTCCATGCAATAGGCGGTTTAGTTATGCTAATAGGTTATCACTTTGCAAATGAAGTAGATTTGTGCTGTGAGATGAATCAAGAAACATGTAATCTTTGCTCGAGAGTCTAAATATTCCCCATCCTCGCACGTGGGATCCGAAGAACTTTCTTGCCCAAGATATATGGTGCTATATTTTTAATGCCCGTATTGGCCTAGTTTTTTTTCCCCCCAGCGGTAAGCGTTGGATGTTGTATTTCACTTGTCTAAATAAACACATGATCCATAACACGCTATTTACAATGCTCGGACAGATATTTCAAGATAAACTCCTGTAATGGAGAATCATTCGTTGGAGCACTTGAAAGGTTGCAGAGGAGGTCTACATAAATACTGTATAATGCAAATTTTAAATTAAGACCAAGGCATAGATAACGCTCATATTTCATACTGTGTATAAATGTGCTGCTTGTCAAGGAACTAATCAGGGATTCAGAAATATTTCAAGAGTTTGAAAATGAAATCTATGGGACGGCCGCTGATGGACCATTTTTCTGTATTTTCCAACTAGGGAAGGAGATGGTATAGCTATTGTTGAAAAATTACCAAGTAATGATCTCCTGGGAAGATGGCCTTATGTTTCATTAGAATTGCAATTAGAGGTGGCCATGACCTTGGGAAACCTGCTTCAGGAGCCAGCTCTCTTCCCTTTTGTTTAAGAAAAGCCTCCAAGTTGCTTCTGCTCCTGGCCACAGGCGACATTCACTGAACTCCGCAGAAAAGACATAATAAAGCACAGAAACGCAATAAGTGAAAACAAGCAGAGGGGAGGGGAGGGGAAGGTCGTCCTCTCAATTCTAGGTGTGGTTTTTCAGTGTGATTCAAAGTGCCCAGAGGTTTTATCCCTAGGAGATGTTCTAGGTCACCCCAGACCAGACACATCTTCTGCTGAAGACAGGGCAACTCTACTGAGTGTCTGAGTGCTCCCAGAACTGTAAAGGCCACCCCGAGCCATTTTCAACTTCTGGCTTGAAGGAAGGAAGCCAGGCTAATCACTGGCTTGAACCGAAGGCAGCCTGTAACAATACTCTACAAATTTGGCGCGGGTCCTTGCCCATTTAAATTTTCATCACACCATTGTCGGAGGCCCATGCCTTTCACATGGCTTGCCTGGTGGACGGAGTCCAACTCCCAGAAGGGAGCAAGTGCACCACGCAAAATATTGGACGGGTTCACATGTTTCCAACACCTCATTGGATACTTTAGTGTGGGGCTAAAAAACATTCTTGGTACTCTTGTTTCTGGCAAAGTCACAAAGGATTCTGAGCTGGTACCTCATCCATCTTGGTTCAAAAATGAAATGGAGTCTCCTGGTCAGTTGTCAGAAGAAGAAAAAAAACCCACAACTCCAGATGCCATGGATTTCTCTTATCCTTCCAGCCTCCCACAAAAGCATGCCAACTCCAGTAACAATATATAATCAAAATGTTTAAAATGCAGAGTAAATGTGTATAAAATGCACAGGGGCTGGAAAAGGAATGTAATAAGGTTAAATTTTACAAACATGTTTCCATATGTTGAAAGCATCTTGTAGTTATGTCAAATACAGATGAAGCTATAAATAACCCCAGAATCAGAAGTGTCAACTTTCAGGCTAATGCTGGAGATATATNATCCACTATTCTTATTAGCATATGAAAACATGCTAAACATAGAAAAAGCTAACAACTGTACCGAAAGCAAGACAGAGTGTTACTAATGTCTGCCAACTCTATTACTCACCAGGCCATCAATCTCACGTGAGCAACCTCTGCAGCTGGCAACCACGAAGGCAGAAACCCACCTCTCCTGCTTGTCTTATTTGTGGTTACTCTTACAAGGCTTCCACAGTATTCTGTTTGCTCCCTGTTAACCCTGAGAGGGCACGGTTAGTGAGAGGAAAATGTTTATTCAATTACAATGTCTTTATTTCTACTTGAAACACACACGAAACTGTCAGCGATAGACAAATGAGTACTGTGGGCTGAAATGTGTGCTCACTTTATTCTACATTTGAATTCTAATAAATTATATCCATGCTATTACAAAAACTATAACTGACATGCTGTCAGAACTAAGCACAGAGATGCCTAGATGTATACCTAGTGCCTTGATGCCTGTCACGTTTGGTCCAATTGTAAACATCACCCTCATTTGCCAAACGGTACTGTTATGTCTGTGGCTCAAAGGTAACGTTTTCGCTGGTTACAAACTCATGATTCTAATGTACCTAACCACGAAGAGGAAAGATCGTCTCCCTTAAAAAGATCTAATGATCTATTCTGAGATTCAGCACAGCACATGGAAGAAGTTTCTTACTCAAGTGTTGTAGACTAAGGAAATAACACGGCACTATTAGACGAAGTCCAAGTTGATCAATATTTATCGTTTTGTATGACAAGAACATGACGACAATTTTTGTGGAACTTTGAGTGTGTTCTTCAATATCTGGTACAATAGGTTTTGCTTTTGCCAATTTGGGTTTGAACACAAATATTGACTTTGCACCAGATGTTCGCATCCCCATCAGCAGGTTCTCCTGATTGGTTACAGAGGCTGGACGTTTATTGAGTGTTGTGGACCTGAAAATTTCCTATGTTCTAATCCTAGCTGTGAAGGTGCTAACACTAGGAAGTGACCTCGTTAAGAGAGTGGAATCCTCATGCATAGGGTTTGAGACCCCAGGAAGGTCAGTTTCCCTTTCTGTTGGGAGAGAATAATGAGAAGAGCACAGTGACCTGGGTACCAAGGGTCCCTCGACAGATACCAAATCTGCTGGTGCCGCTGACTTCTCAGCTGACAGCATGAAAGAGAGAAGATTCACTTTGTTGATTACCAGTTTGTGACCTACCAAACTACACTGTCAGGAGAAATGGATGCTGCAGTCATAAGAGTGTCTGTTGAGTGTCCCATATAGTGTTTATAGTCGGGGTGTAACAACATGGAAGGCTTCATCTAAAGTGGGGGTGGTTAGGATGCAAAAAGCAAAGAGTGACAGTGGGCTGGGGAGATGGTGCAGAGACTAAGAACACATATTGCTCTTGCAGAGGACCTGGGTTTGATTCCTAGCACCCACATGGTGGTTCTCAACCATCTGTAACTCCAGTCCTAGAAGATCCACCCTCCTCTGAACTTTCTGGGCACCAAGCACAAGTGTGGTCCATATACATGTGGGAAAATACTCATACAGATAAAATAAAAATTTTAAAACTCTAAAAATAACACTAATAAATATAATTGTGATCCAAAGTAAGCTTTGGGACTTGCTTATATGCTAAAGGCAAAAGAGAGTTTCAAATACAGAAGGAAAGGCAAGAGAAGAAGGTATATTTAAAGTAAGCAGTCACCTAAACTCCCCAGCAGAGATGGAATGAGCAGGGCTTGGAGAGTCCTCAACCTGAATGTTGCAGAAGTGACGGAAAAGAAGAAATGGGCTGCATGGGAATCAGCCATCATGGAACTGATGGCTGCTATGAAACCAGACTTTTTCCAATCTGGCAAGAAGAGAGCAACATGGCAGGAGTCAGAAGTTAATGGTGAGAATATAGCTGTGTATTTAGCTCAATGACAGAATGCTTTCTTAGCAATGACAAGGCCTTGGGTTCAATTCCCAGCAGCCAGGACAAGGGGATTAAAAGTTACCAAAACCAAAAATAAACTTAAACAACCCTAACTTACACACAAGAGTGGAAATGTCTGGGGCGGAGTAGCTGGAGGATGACAGCTGTCAACTTCTTAGTCTTTATGTGCTCAGGACCCTTAGGACTAAATAATCATCCCCCTTCTGGGCTCCTTTAGTTTGCTGATCCTGGGGCTAGCACAGGAATGGCACTACCACCAAGAATATCCATGAGGCGTTTAAAGAGGTGGCTCAGCAGTTAAAAGTCCACACTACTCTTGCAAAGGAACAAAGTCCAGTTCTCAGATCATATGACAAGTGATTTAGGACCACCTGCCACTCCATCTCTGACTCCTCCGGTAAAAATATTTAGGATAAAAACCTGGAGTCTGTGGGGACAGCTCATTCAGCAAAGTACTTGCTGTGCAAGCAGAAAACCTAACCCCCAAGAGACCACATCTCATGAAATAAGATGAACCTTAACCCTAACCCTAATGCAAATCCTAACCCTAACCCTAGCCTTAACCCTAACCTTCTGACCACACTCATATGCAAATCTCCTGAATACTATCTGTGGTCTGTCTGGTTAGACAGGGAATTAAACCCAGTGCCCTGTGTATGCTTGGAACATACTCTACCACTAAGCTACACCCTTGGCCACTCGATATAACTATTTATATTTTGTATTGCTGTGCTGTGGGACAATGGTTTTTTGTCTTGTCACTTGTATTATTTTTAATAAAATGATGATTAGCCAGTAGCCATGTAGGAAGTAGGGGTGTGGCAATGAGAATTCTGGGAAGAGGGGAGCTCAGTCTCCATTTGTGACCCAGCCATTGAGGAAGCAAGATGTGACTGCTTCGTCAAAAAAGGTTTCAAGCCACATGGCCAGCATAGACAAGAATTATGGACTAATCTTAGTTATAAGAATTAGTTAATAAAAAGAGGCTGAGATACTGGGCCAATCAGTTTATAATTGATGTTAACCTCTGTGTGATTCTTTGGGACCCAGCAAGACAGAAACCTTAGTCAACAGAATTGTGCCCATGTGGACAACTGCATTCACATAAAGCCTGAGAGAGCTCGGGAAGTAATTCTAGGAAGAAAAAAAAAAGAACAGAGTAAAACATGGCTTATTGATAGCAGCATTTTCTCAGGTGGGCTCATCTTGCTAGAGGCAAGAACTCTCATTTAAGAGAGGCTTCCTGATTCAGCATTAGCTGCAAAACCTTGTATCTCTTTTAAGAGGTCCTGTCACAAAACAAATAATGTTGATGAAAAGCTGATCACATGCTTTTGGTGGTAACAGGGACTTTAAAACTACATGGAGTTGTGCCAATAAGCATGGCTCCAGCCAGTACCCCTGCCATGAGACTGGAATCTCAGAAAGCTAAGAAATGGGCTGGATCCAGCCGTCAAAGTCATGGCTTTAATTCTAGCCATATTGCTTAGCAAATTAAATAGTCATGTGGTCAGAAAAAGAGAGATATATAGTAAAGATAGATTCAGATGAAGAAAACCTCTAAATGGTTTACAGAGTATTTAAAAATATAAGTAGACTTGGGAAAAAGAAGAAAAAAAGGATTACGTCCTTAAAATAAAGACAGTAGTTGGGTGTGGTAGCACATACCTTTAATCTCAACACTTGGGAAACAGAGGCAAACAGATCTCTGAGTTCAAGGTATGGTGGCACACACCTTTAATTTAAGCACTTGGAAGTCAGAGGCAAGTAGATCTCTGTGAGTTTAAGGACAGCCTGGTTTACAGAATGATTCTAGGACAGCCAAAAATACACAGAGAAACCCGGTCTCAAAGAAGCCAAAAATTAAAAATAAAAATAAAAGAAATAGAGGTTAAAATAAAGCCATGTAATGATGGAAAATACACAGAAAATCTTGATACTGTATGTTATTATGTTTTCTTTGAATTGTTTGAATGCTTAGGAAGGAACAATTGCTGCTAAAAGATATTTATTTATAAATGATGCTAAGTTAATCCAAGATAGATATTTTGAAAATATCTTGACTTCAAAATTGAATTCAAAAGGTATGTTCCTTTGGAGAAGAGATTTTGCTTTTGTTTCCACAGGAAATGAGAAGCTGTGGATTCATTCTGAGTTAAGAAAAATCCAGTTTGATCAAGGAAGACCACCTGAGAAATCTCTGGTAGAAGTAGACAGTCCAGATGTCTGAGTTCTACATCTAGAACCGATTCAAGACTGCTGCCTGAGGTCATCAGGCCTCACAGGATACTTCAGTGAGGACTTGATCATAGTTCTAAATTTTCTTTAGGTCCCCATAAGATTATCAGCACTCCCAATCAGCAAGAAGTACCCTAGAAAACTACACCCACATTCCGAAAAATGGACTATGGATATTTTCCTTTGCTTAGAATGTTGGTTACAAGTTGTTATGGATACAGTCAGGAGAAAAGCTAAACAAAGGATATTAGATTCAGAGTTCTTGTTTTTAAAAGGGGGTGGGGGGAAGAGTCCTGTGGGACAATGATCTTTTATCCTGTCACTTGTATTATTTTAATAAGATGCTGATTAGCCAGTAGCCAGGCAGGAAGTAGAGGTGGGGTGACAGCAATCAGGCAGGAAGTAGAGGTGTGGCAATGAGAATTCTGGGAAGAGGGAAGCTCAGTTTCCAGTTGTGACCCAGCCACAGAGAAAGCAAGATGTAACTGCCTCACCAAAAAAGGTATCAAGCCTTGTGGCCAAAATAGACAAGAATTATGGGCTAATTTAAGTTATAAGAATTAGTTAATAAGAAGAGCCTGAGATACTGCGGCAATCAGTTTATAATTGATGTAAACCTCTATGTGATTCTTTGGGAATGAATGACTGCAGGACCAGGCAGAAACCTCAATCAACATTGCTGGGATTGGAAACATCCAGTGTCTGACATATGTGCGGTGTGTGTGTTCTACCACTAAACTACGATATGATTGTAAGTAGATAGATTCATAAGCAAAAGAAAGTATGAGAATATGAATGTTATACTTAACATTTGAGGACAGAGAATTGGATATAAAGAAATTTTATTATTCCTTGTAATTATTGTCTAATGTGAGTGAAAACAATACAAATTTGACACATGTTTGTGTATGTTAAAAAGAATTGTAGTACATTCAGTATGGACTATTTTCTTCTGTCCTGGAGCAAAAGGGGAAAAATGTTAGAAAATTGAATTACTACCATGACATAGGCTATAATTCTGACTACTCAGGAGGTTGAGACAGATGGAATAGGAAAAGTTTACCTGTAAAAATTAACGATTTCTTATCCTGGCATGTAGTTCAGTAGTAGACTGTTTGCAGAGCATGAGCAATGCTCTAGATTCAATACCCTATACTAGATAGATAGATGATAGATAGATAGATAGATAGATAGATGATAGATAGATAGATAGATAGATAGATAGATAGATAGATAGATAGATAGATAGATAGATAGATAGATAGATACACGAGAGAGACAGAGAGACCAAGACACAGAGAGAGAGACAGAGACACACAGAGAAAGACAGAGAGAGAGGAGGGAGAGAGAGACAAAGAGAGAGGATGGAGGAATTGAAGGAAGGAATGAAGAAAGGAATCCTACAACCAACACTGTAAAAATCCATGAAACACAAATAAAACTTGCATTTTAGTTACTAGTAATTGTTCTAAAATCTGTATCTAATTTTGATAAATCTTCATTGATTACATTAAATATTAATACAGCAAAGGTGAGTGATGAGCATGCAGGCACCCTCTGTCCAATCCTTGTAATTTCTGTGTAATTGAACTATATTTAAAAATTGAAAGAGCCCTTGCTCTTGTCGCAGATCTGCGTTCCATTCCCAACACCCACATTATGGCTTACAACCATTTGTAACTTCACCTCTGGGCAATCTGATGCCCTCTTTGGGCCTCTGAGGGTACCAAGTACATTCATGTAGGCAAAACACTCATACACATAAAATAAAATCAATAAATCTAAATTTTTATAACAATATTTTCTTTGGTGGATGGAGAAATGCCTCAGTCTCTGAAGTACTTGCTTGCAAATATGAGGACCTCACTTCCATCCTGCAAACTCATGTCAAAAAGCCAGACGTGCTGACACACACTTGTAATTCCAGTCCTGGCTTGGTAGAAGCAGGCGAATTCCTAAGGGTGGCCAGCCAGCTTGCCTAGCCAAATTGGTAAGCTCCAGGACCCTGCTCAAGAAAAATAAAAAGATGGTTGACATTGGAGGATAGCAACTGAGATGTAACCCTAACTTCCATATATATGCATGTAAACATACACACATATGTGTACACCCACACTCAAGTGTGTGCCAGCATGGTTTCTGGACTGTGAAATACCATGCCACAAGAAGGGAGTCAAGCAGTATTAATGGCCTAGTTTCTGCCTTCTGCAGGTCCTGGAACAGATATGATTGTTTAGCTCTTGGGACATTGTTGTTGTTGTTGTTTCATGCTTCTTTGTGACTCTCACTAAGTACAAAAAAATCAAAAAGAGGGGACAAGAATAAAACCTAAGAAAATCCCCAATCTAATTTTGATCGGCCTTGTTGTGTAAAGTAGTTCTTCTCCAAAATGTCTGACCCTGATCATCCACAGCCGTTTTAGCATCAGTACCAAGAAGCACAGACTGATGATGCTCGTGTATTAGCCTGCTGCGTGTACTAGGTAGCTATTTCTTCTTCTCCGCGGCTTCATTTTCCCTCTAGACAAAACTAACGCTTTCAGACATCTTGAGAATGCTATAGTTCATCTTTAACAGATAGAATTTTGTTCTTATTTTGTTAAATGTTACATTTACATAATTGTGTATGTCATTGGTGTTTGTGAAGATACACCAAAAAGTAGAAGTTTTCCTGTCTAAAGCATAAGAATTAGCCTACCCCCAACCCCCACCAAGACAACTTCTCTTGTCCAAATCAGGAACCAAGCAGAGTTTTAGATAATGAGGGCAAATTTTCTTATTCTGCTCTAAGTTTAGTCTAGTCTTTGCAGAGAAGTTACACTGGTGTCAGGGATTTTTTTTTTTTTAAATCACAGAATACATTGAGTTGGAAATCTCTGACATTAGGCCAAGTGACATTGCTGGTAGTTATTCTCAGTTTTTTTTGTTTTCTGATTTTTTTTTAATTAAGAGCCCTTCAATTTTTATGCCTTGGTGAGTTTACTCGATTCCAGTAATAAAATCACTAAGTGACTAATGAAACAGCACAAGGTGACTGAATGGTTAAGTATAGAACTTACTGTTGCCAAAATAATCTTATCTTTAGACTCAGAGATATTTATATGAAAACTGCATTCTTTATAACAAACCAGAATCTTATTTTGCTGTGGCCAAATGTAATGGGCATCTGTTGTTTTTGCCCGCCCGGCACATATTCCTCCCCTCACTATTAGCAAACCCAGGGCTGGGCTCGACTGGAGGGAGAATCATTTCCAAGTCCCATCCGTTCCTGCATCCAGGGAGGACCCCCATCCTTTCCCACAAACCCTTGAAGGGCAAGGCTGTGACTCAGACCCAAGCAGACATTACAGTCTTTCCTCTTGGCCACAGAGATTGGCTCAAAATGAATGTGTGTTTCCAGCCAGACCAAAGAGATTCAATTCAAAGAATCCTACTGGAGTGACTGGAATAAAGAGCTCCTATTCCCAGAAATGAATGTAAGAGGATGGCAACCTGGCCCTACCAGGGCAGCCTTGGGACAAAACCCACGCCTTCGGAGAAGGATGGAGGCCAGCTCCTGCAGCAAACTGGAACCCTAGCTGGGTCCAGGATCTTGCCGTCCTGAAGAAGGGAGCTTTTTAAGCATGCAGGAAATAATTAGGTCCCACACACACAGTGCTTTGAATCAGATTTATGCATTTATGTCTCTCGCCACTAACATAATTTCCCCTAATTCATGAAATTCCAAGGCATGGTCTTCTTTCTTAATCAATCTAGTGCCGGGGAAATTTCTATTTCTACTCATTGCATAAATGTGTGCTGAATACATACAACTCAGAGCAAGGAAATGGGGAAGAACGATTGTAACTAGGCATCGTCTGTGCCCCCAAATGAAAATATGTCAGATATGTTGTAGAAATCAGTTAAGAATTTGTTATTTCTGTTTTCTTTCTGACAAGCGTAGTACAGGGTGATTTCACCTCGTGGCAATGTCTTAGGCAATAATTTTAAACACAGTATTTAGGAGCCTTGGCTTGCCATCAGATGCCTTGGATTAAGGCCTTGGCCTGTCTCTTACTGGGTGAGTGACAAATTATTTAGACTCTCTCAGTGTTGACTTCCCTCTCTGCAAGACCGCCTAAGCATACCTGGGTCATCCCCATTTTCAGGATGGAGATAGTGCTGAGAAAGTAGAGAGCACCGTGTCGGACGTCCTGCCATAGATGGTAGCTTTCAAGTTTTATCGCTTAATATGTCATTCAATAAAACTCTGCAACAGTTTCACTGTTTGCTTTAGTGTCCAGAAAGAAACATACTAGGTTAGTTTCTACTTTATTTCTGCATCTCTGGCTCCACTCTGCTAGACAACTGAGCACCAACTAAGGCCGTTGAGCTTTCTCACCGGCATGTGAACGCCATCATAGCCAAATCCAAATTCAATATTTCCCTTTCCCTAAACTTTTGTCCCAGCCTGGGGTGTCAGCATCAGTAAATAACACACTGTGCCTTCAACTCTCAGCTTCCTCCCCGACCTCCGCCTCTCCACACGTCAGATCAGTAGCCAAATTAACTGGGGAACCTTCCCATTGGTCTTCCTGTCTCTCTCCTTTTCCCAATGGCCATATAATAGCCCAAGTGATTTTCTTAATGAACACATGTCCCATAAATCAATAATGGTTTCTCACTAGTCCTGGGATAAAGACCAAGAATTTTCCTTCATTCTCCTGTTTCTGATGTCTTCATTACTCCAGACTCAGCTCTCACCCCCCCTCAAACACAGCCCCCCCCCCTCACCGTCCCATGGTCTTACCTAGGGAAATCATCTCTCTGCTCTACTCTATTTTCCATTATGAACTGTCCATGTGTGGTTTCTTTTGCTGAAAACAGTACACTATCCACTTCACTTCTTTCGGTGCCTCTTAGCTACCATTTAATCTCGTCTGCTATTCCTCAAACTACCTGTCACCTCCTCTGCATCCCCCTCTCCCAGCGCCGAAGTCAGCATTACAATAGGATCATGTGACTTCCTATCACATAAACTTGCCGTACACATCATTTTCTAACACTGTATGGATATGAAGATAGAGATGCAGCATCGTTCAGTTATCAAATTTATTGCTAGAACCTGGTTTGGAAAACACCCATGTGATGCTGATGGTCACAGGGTTGTTTGTGAATATCACAGGGAAAAAAATACAGCTCTTTTCCCTAGCCTGAACCTTCTATCATTTTTTCCTAGTGCAAAAGGCAACAACAGAGCAGAAACATGTAAGCAGGTCTGGGCCATTGTCAGCAGCAGGTCACGGCTAACTTGCATTCATCACATCATAGATACTGCTAGTCTCTTGACAGATCTCCATGCTCAGCATCATTTCTATGTTATGTTGTATTCTGGATGTACTCCTACAGAGGTGCATGCGTTATAGCAGATTCTTAAATTATTTAAATAACAGTTACATTATCCTTGCTTTTCTCATAACATATGAGTTTCATAGACTTGAAGGCAATGTTCGGAGCCTTCACCACAACTCGGAAGGAGTTTCCAAACCTGGGATAAGAGAGGCACAGATCCTGTTGCTTGATTAGAATTGGCTCCAGGAGGCCAAGCCACAGTTGGCTGACTCAAACATGCATCTTCACAAAGCTTAGCAAGTTGCAATTCCCATTACACACACGCGCTGAACGGCTAAAAGCTGGGCATATTTTAATACGACATCATTCGTATTTAGATTCCTGTGGCTTTGAATGATACCCTTATCTGAAGAGAAGGTGGACAATGGGTGGCTTCTGGGCCAACTCCAGGAAAGTGAGATCACTGTCCTATTCAGTGAGAACTTGCTCAGCAGTTGGCATTGAAAAATTTAAAGGTATCACGGGAGCCAGCAGACTATGTAAAAGGCATCTGGCAACGTTGACCTTGGGTGCGGAAAAGATAGGTGAGGGCATTGTCACGGAACAAGCGTGATCTGTTTTATGAATTTCGCCTTATAATTTGACTTGGAGCTGGTTTTTAGGTCCACACCTCTCATGCAAACTCCTGCTACAACCTTTGTTCTTTCCTGCATGATGGCAGCTTGTTTTCTAGGGAAGCTGTGGAACATAGTGGGGCCACTGAGTCAGCTGACAGCTAGGCTTTTTGCAACTACCCACTATAGAAATGCTTGCTGAATCAGGTCACCTCCAAGTACATTCCAACAGCCATGATTTGACTTTGGACTGGGAATTTGAGAAGATCGTTGTTAAGTGTTTCCAATGGCTGCTTATTTCAGGAGGCCTCCGGGAGCTATTTCCTAAAGTCCAAGTGAATTCATGCATTTATCCATCCAACCTATGTGTCAGGAATTTATTGTTTTGGGGTGTGACATCAGTGCATTTCTATGTTAATGACTCTTCTCCTCCTTAGTGTGGCAGAGCTTCTGCCAGAAGCAAGTTAAGAGAGGGAGGGTTTGTTCTGCCTCAGTTGCAAGGTTACAACTCATTGCTGTAGGAAAGACAAAGTGGTTAGAACAGGTTGCAGGATTAGGTTAGTCCATATTGGCTGGAGCTTGTGGCACGGCTTGTCCACATCTTAGGGAACAGGAAGCAACATGATCAGACTAGACACAGATATCACTTATGACATCCATCCCCAAGAAACCACTTCAGCTACTGGGCCACAATTCTACCACAATTGGACCCAACACCTGGGAACCAAGGGACAAAACACATGAGACTAGGGGTGACATTTCCCATTCAAACCCTGACCATGTGTTAACCAGTGTTGAGAAAAACTAGAACCCAAGCTTATTGCAAGTGTCACCTTTCAGGTGTCAGCCTAAAAAGTGAGGAACAGATCTACAAATTCTGTGTATCCTTCTCCTAGAAGGGGAAGGACAAAATGAAAAAGTTTTACTCCAAAGAGCTCATGTTTTTATAGGGCAAGACTGCAGATTGATTGTGTTGACATCAAGTGAGCACCACTGTGGCCTGCCTTACTCAATGGGAGAATTCCAGAAGTTTCTGAGCACACTTGTTCTGAGAACCGTTATTCTGGATGTTAAGAAGGATAGTTGGGAAGAGTGTAGCGTGTTGTCCATTTGGCCTCTACCGTCTCAAAGACCTGGCATCCAGTGGCACAGAATTGCTGAGTAGAAGTCGTGTGCTTAACTCCATCTCCTAGTCACACAGGGAACTGGTCCTCTATTTAAACCCTTGATGGCAGATAAGTCGAGATAATTTATCCTCTTCAATAAACTGTTAAGGAGTGACTTAGGCACTGTGCTGTAGTTTCTGAGTCCATGGTTTGTCTCAGTAGGAAAGAGAGAATTCTGTGATCCAGTAGCAATGCCAGCCATGGGTTCCTGATAGAATAGCAAACCCTTCTATGAGAGTGGGCCTCCAGATGTCCCAAGGCACCCTGTTCTGAAAACTATCATTCTGGGTGCTATAAGTGCACTGTTATGTCCTCTTTCCTTTATCACCCATCAGCTTAAGGAAAGGAAAAAATACACGCATGCAAATACCCACCCATCTGTGCCTACTCCATAAGGAGCACGAGGGTGGGACAGAAAGTGAGTGTCCTTTGCTAGCGATGGGTAAAAATCTCTGTGCTCTCCCATCTCCGCTGCAGCGCAGATTATTAGAAATCCAAGTCCAAGAGGGCAAAATAAAAATAAAATTTGTTTGGAAATAAAACAAGATATATTTACAGGCTTCTGTGGCCTGACCTCGTTTTACGAGTTGAAGGTCAATGGACAGTGATCGTGCCCTCTGTGTTCTCAATAAAATGCCACTTACTTAAGGGTTCCGCTCCTTCACATGTCCAGGCTGCATTTCATTGCAGATGACTTCCTTAATCAGGAGAATTTGTGTACTGAGATGTTAGTGGGGAAATCTGTTGTGGGCAGAGACCGAATCATCACTACCAGAGCACATATACATAACACAAAGCTCATTTCTCTTTTGCTTGACTTGATTGTTTCTAGATTCTTTGGTGAGTGAAAGGTTGCCATGCCCTTTTGCCTGACTTGCTGAGCATTTTTAAGTTGTGAATATGAAAAATGCACCCACAGGCATCTCTCTCATGCATTTATTAAGTATCATGATAACAACATCTGTGGACATACAGCCTACTTTTGGAAAGAAGCCCAGCTCTGCAGAGATAGCTGCCAGTAAAGTGCTTGCTGAACAAGTAGAAGGATACGAGTTCAAGCCTCAGAAAATGCTTTAAAAAAAAAGAGAGAGAGTCTAGTGTTGTCCATATAACCCCAGCACCAGAGAAAGCTGGCTCTCACTGGCCTTCCAAACTAGTTTACTCTGAGAATTCCAGGACAATGTGAGACCCTGACTCAAAAGTAAAAAAAAAAAAAAAAAAAAAAATGAAGCAAACAGAACTTGATAAATGACATTCAAAGTTGGCCACTGGTACACACACACACACACACACACACACAGATGCATGAGTATACAAACATTTGAGGGCAGAGATGGCTAGTTCATTTTCTGACTGCTTAGACCCAAATAATCTCACAGAAACTATATTAATTACAGTACTGTTTGGCCAATGATTCAGGCATATTTCTAGCAGTTCTTACATCTTGAATTAACCAATTTCTATAATCTATATATTGTCATGAAGCTGTAGCTTACTAGTAATAATCTGTTGTCCATCACCTTTAGCAGCTACATAACATCTCTTAGACTCCAGCTACTTTCTATATATAACTCTGTTCAAATTTCCCACCTGGCTTTGTTTTGCTAAGCCATTGTCCAAACCAGCTTTATTCATCAACAAATAACAGCAGCACATATACAGAAGGACATCCATGTCATCTCTTTTTTTCTATCTAAATAAAATTAAGGTTTTAACTTTAACATAGTAAAATTACATAAACAAAACAATTATCAAGCAGGAATTATAGTTACAATATTTAGTCTATTTGTGTTTGGAAAGTTTTATATCTAATTTATCTTTTATCATAACTAAGGAAAACTATAATTATCTGTCTTCAACTCTTCAAAGACCCCAGAAGGACATAATATTACCTAAATAAACAAGAAGTGCATTGTAAGCAACTCTCAAAACTCTAGAATTGACAAAGACATCTCACTACCTGGACAGTCACCCAAAGTTCTTCTGTAACATTGGGGCATCCATCTTCAGCCTACAGGCCCATGATATCTGGCAGACTTTTCAGTAAAGCAGAAAATTTGCAGACCTGCTCTGTTTTGTACTGGCAATGTTCATCAGTTGCTTTCTTCTGTGTCCTGCAGACTGTCTGGCAGTTTTTTCTGTGAAGCAGGAACCCTGAAGGACCATCTATCCTTTGGAAAGTTCAGCAGTTACTTTTCTGTGGGTCCTCCATGTCCATTTTATACAGTATATCAGCAAGCACTCCAGGCAAGAGCAGTTCCTTGCCCAAATGACTAACAAACTCCATGAGGAGCCTCTCTGATACCTATCATCCTCTTGAAGTAGATTGGTGCTGCCAGAAGCAGACATGTCTCATTGTCGTGAAAAGCCTAGGTTATTAAAACATTTTAAATGCCATATTCTGTAAGTCTTTGAACCGTTGAAGATTATTTATCAAACTGAAATAGATCTCTGTATATCTAGAAACCCTAACTAACATGACTATAAGTTTGACTACTATAAATGACTATCTATTAATCTATAATTTTAAATTATACATTACAGTTTTAAATGAGATGCACAAACACAATACCTTAAACAAGAGCAGAAATACATATACACAGCATAACAAAGTCAACCTTAAATTTGTATCAATAGACCAAGATCCATACCAATGCAAAGTATTTATCTCTCTATCATATCTTCCCCCACACACACTTTTTTTTTAAAAAGAAAATTTAGGTATTTGAGCATAGTTTTCTCCAAACTGCTTCCTACTGTTTGCTGGGCAATTTAGGGGTTCACAGAGATCTTTCAGGGGATCTTGTTCCATCAAACCACATTATCCTTGAAGGACTCCACAGTTTTTCATCTTTTGTGGAAACAAAAGTAGAATATCTTTTCCAAAGCAACATATCTTTAGACCCAAATTTTGAAGTCAAGATTCCCTTATAATATGTATGTTGGTTTAGATTAGGAGCTTGTACAATGAAATGTCTCTCTGTAGTCAAAAAATTCAAAGAAAACATAATAATATGCAGAACCCAGACTCTCTGTATATTCTCCCTTTAGTGGCTTATTTCATTTTATTCATTTAATCTATGACTGTCTGTAGCCTTTTATATTCTTTTTCTTCTCTCTCCCATACCTATGCACATTTTTAAAACACATTAAGACTCATTTATGAGGTTTATTTTTGTCTGAATCTGTATTTATTACGTATCTGTAATCATTTTCTGACCAGGAGCACCTTGCTAAGCGGGCACGACTAGGACCAACTCCAAGGCCCTGCCTGTTTGCTCCACCTAGTCAAACATGTGGAGGCATATTCACTGTCTCTGTGAGTTCTGCTCACTGTCCCAGCTCCAGGAATGCAGTAGGTCTATGACACCAGTAAGCAATTTGTAACATGCTATGCACAAACCCCATTTAAGTGCAGGACCTCCTAAAAGAGTCAGAGTTCATGATGCCAGCATGAACCAAGAAGCCCAGTTCGTCAAAGAAGTCATGCAGTTTTTATTGCCAATACTAAGTCAGAAAGCTTTCTCTTAAAGGAATCACGCCTCTGCTTGTCTCTAGCAAACAGATCCCACCCGAGAAAATGCTGCAATCAAGAAATTGTGTTCATCTCTGTTCTTTTCTGTCTAGAATTCTTTCCCAAGCTCTCTCAGGTTTTATGTGGTACCATTTTCCTTTATTCATATTATACACACACACACACACACAAACAAAAATGTAATTTAAAAAATGAAGTAAAATACATTTAAAAGGAGCTCCATAGTGGTTCTACCTAATTGCATCTCACTATCCTACCATGAAAGCTTTTAATTATGTAAGATATATAATATTCATAATTCCTTATTGGCAACACACTGGACATCTTCTCATTGAAAATGTTGCAGATGGGCTAGCTATGAATTAACTCTTCCTTATTCCAATTTGTATTCTTCCCAACTGGCTAAAATAGAAGAAGCTCTGGGTGTTACATAAGCCATGAAGGAAGTCCATAAATGGCAGATTTTTCTGGAAAGGGGAATTTGAAGGCAGAAATGGATAAGCACATACATTACATGAGGTAAAAGTATGTGTGTGGTGTGTGGGTTCGTGTGGGGGGGTCAGAAGTCACTATTAAGTGTCTGCCTTAATTGTTTTCCACCAAACTGAGTGAGCAGTAAACTTCAGGTCCTTCTAATTCTAATGCCCCAATGCTGGGGATACAGATAAACACAGCCTCATTTGGCTTTTCTGGGGGTGCTGGAGAGGCAAATTCAAGTCCTCATCTTACAGTGGCAGAATCATTTCCCGAGCCCTGGAAATATTCTTGTTAGCATACAGATGCCAGACTTTCCTCTCCGATCTTCTGAATCTGAACATTTGAAGATGCGGTCCAGATGGGTATGCTGTAAATGGCTGTGTTTCTGTCTACACATATATACAGGGACAGTAAGTCTGGTGTCAGCTTTCGTTGAGTCAGACTGCAAAAGCAGGTCTAAATTTTGCACATCCTTTTCACCATGTAAAATTACTTCAGGGATCCCTGGGTCTTCAGCCTCAGGTTAAGTATGACAAGGAACTCTTGGATGAAGAAAATGTTGTTCCCGCCCTCAAGAAATGTGCAACACTTGAAGTCGAGATCATTGCTCTGTGGATGAGGAGGAAGTAAAGTCACCCTGTGTGTTTCAGGACAGTGCAGAAGCAGCAGGGAGCTCATTCAACTGAGGCAGCAAACTATATGTAGCACAAACTGCCAAGTGGTATCCCAGGTTTGTTCTTGCTGCTCTACAATGCTGGCAGGAGCCCAGGGCTCTCTAGCTCCTGCACCATTCCCAGTGAGTCAACTTTTGCTTTCCTACTGGACAGCTGTTCTTTCCATATCTGCTCTCCGTCTCCAGGCACAGCATTCTCGTTTCTGGAAGGAAGAAAAAGCAAAGAAATGCAAAGTTGCAAAGTTATCAAGTGAGGGGTTTTTGATATTTTTTATTTTTTATTTTTAGTTTGGTCTTTTAAAACTAGGAAAACAATAGCTTCCCAAGAAGCCTTTCTCATCATTCAGAACTGTGCACAAAGTCCTGGCCAGAAGGGAATACCTGGAGCTGGCCATTTTTTACCTGGACACAAAATCATCTCTAACAAAATCAGGGTTATTAGCAAAGGAGAAAGAAAGAATGAAAAGTAAGCTGGCAGTTAGAGCCATTGGGAAAGTCTGCCATGGGGAAAGGGAACCTGGAAAAGAGGAAAATGGGGCTGAAGAGAATGCTCAGGAATTTGGAGTGCTTGCTGCTCTTGTGAAGGAGCTGGGCACCTGAATGCACAGGTACACACACACACACACACAGAGAGAGAGAGAGAGAGAGAGAGAGAGAGAGAGAGAGAGAGAGAGAGAGAGAGACAGACAGACAGACAGACAGACACAGACAGAGAGAGAGACAGAGAGAGACAGACAAAGAGAGAGAGACAGACAGACAGACAGAGAATATTTTAATTAAAAGAAAAAGGAAGTGAAAAACAAGACCAGAGAGTTGGCTTAATTGGCAAAGTGATTGCCATTAAAGTATGAGGACAAAAGTTCAAACCTCCAGAACCCACATAAAAAGTCCAGGTGCAGAAGGAGAGAGAGCACAAGCAAGGAACTCAGGACCGCGAGGGGTGCACCCACACACTGAAACAATGGGGATGTTCTATCGGGAACTCACCAAGGCCAGCTGGCCTGGGTCTAAAAAAGCATGGGATAAAACCGGACTTGCTGAACATAGCAGACAATGAGGACTACTGAGAACTCAAGAACAATGGCAATGGGTTTTTGATCCTACTGCACGTACTGGCCTTGTGGGAGCCTAGGCAGTTTGGATGCTCACCTTACTAGACTTGAATGGAGGTGGGTGGTCCTTGGACTTACCACAGGTCAGGGAACCCTGATTGCTCTTTGAGCTGATGAGGGAGGAAGACTTGACTGGAGGAGGGGGAGGGAAATGGGAGGCGGTGGCAGGGAGGAGGCAGAAATCTTTAATAAATAAATAAAAAAAGATAATTAAAAAAATAAAATTCACATAATGTGAAATTAATCATTAAAAAAAAAAGTCCAGGCATAACAGTGAACACCTGTGATCCCAGCCCTGGGGAGGCAGAGACCAATGTCTAGTATTCACTGACCAGCTAGTTTAGCCCAATCATCAAGCAACAGATTTCATAAGGGGCCCTGTCTCAAAAACAAAGTAGACAGTGAATGAGAAAGCCACAGAGCATCAGTCTCCGGCTTCCACACACACACAAATACATGTGTAGACACACACATACACACACACACACACACACACACATTGTTAAACAAAAGTAGAAAGAAAAAAAAGAGTTTGTCCCATTTTGGAGAGTTTGTGCTTAGCACTCAGCTGGAAGAAATGCCCCTTTGCCCATTTGATGTAGGCACTCCCGCTGTTGGCGATGGCCACTTTCCAAACATTCCCTGATTTCCTGGCTCATGGAGAGCATTTGGTTGCAGCATCTTGGGACGCATTCCACTCAGACACATAAACACAGCAGTGACTGTGTCACCAGCATGTGGCTTGCCCATATTATGGGATATCTTTTACTGTCGTAAATGTCAGTATTAACCACAGTTTCTGCATACAATTGCCTCATAGAAGTCATATTATTCTGTCTGTGGGTGCTAATATTTTAAAAAAAATGCAGTGGTTACTACACAGTGAGACCCTGTACCCACCTCATTTTTTTTTCTTTTAAAGCTGAATATAGCACACATCTCTAATCCCAGCACTTAAGTGGCAGAGGGAGGCAGATTTCTGTGAATTTAAGGTCAGCCTGGTCTACATGGGGAGTTTCCAACAACGCAGGGCTATATAACAAGACCCAGTCATATGTGTGTGTGTACATATATGTGTATATATACATTAACAATATGATTAATTAATAGTGCTTTGTATGCATTTTATGCCTGATGCCATCTGGTTTTGGAGAAGTTGTACCTTTCGAAAAGGAGTAATTGGAGTGTTCTCGGGTGATATTTTAGCTCTGGTTTTACTCACATCCAGTCTCTGAGTACCCGTGCCCAATTACTTCATGTACAGTGTTTTTGTAAATGTAATCATAAGCGTATTTCCGAATTCCCTTGCTCCTATAACTCTATTTCCTGGGTTTAATTACTTCTTAAGGATCAGTTAATTTGAGATTTATTTCTTTTGCCCTGTCAACAAGCAGGCCCTCACTTCCCCAAGAGATTAATTTTAAATTCAGGAGAAAGTTTGGAGTTTGACCACCAGGCAAGGCTGTTGTGCAGAGAGAACTGGCCCGGAATCATTCAAAATTCCAACCCCCCTGCACGCTGGTAAGGGAAGAAGATGTTAAGGATCAGAAACACACTTGCTGAACACCCCTACCTCTGCCCCAGCTGCTTGCTGGAACCGTAAGAAATTAGGTTGTGCTATTGGTATTCAACAGGAGCTATTATATTTTCCTAATAATAACTTCAATAATAATATAACCTTTGTTCAACATGGGCACCTGGCTAGTAAAATGAGACCCCAGCTGTCAATGAAATACCTACCTCAATATCAGAGCTAAAAGTTAATAAATTCATAATATGAGTAAAGAAAATAATAATAATACCTTGCTTCTCTCCTAGGAATTCAAAGTAGTGTGTGGGTACCATTTCATTAATCTCTGTATAAATCTTAGGTGCGTGGTAGGAAAAAAAAAGGTTAAACCTGGAAAGAAACTGACTATGGAATTACAGTCTGTTACGATTTCAAAACACATCTACGTTTCTCCATCTTCATGGTGTTTATGTGGTCAAGGTTTGCCATGAGCTTGCTCGAATGACTCTATATATTACATATGATGATTATTCTGTCTCCTAAGTTCATTCTAATGTTTGTTGGTCTCCAATAAAGCTATCAAAATTTTAAATTAGATAATACCATGCCTCTTCTTACACCATTTTAATAGATCTTTTCCACCATTTTACCCACTCCATCACAACTGACCTTCTTTTTACCAAGAGGCCCAGTGCCTACCTACCCCGGGACCTTTCAACTTGCTGGCTGCACCGTGCACAATCAGGCCTTAGCTTTTTCCATTGTCTTTCCTCAGATCTTGCTCTCAGCCTTCTCATTAAAACATCTTCAGGCTTCCTACCTAGAGAACTCGGTCCCCTGAATATCTGGTCACCCCACCCGTGTGTATTCTCCTTTCAGCATTCTGTTGGTCTACGCTTAGCTTTCTTTCTTGCCTGTGTTTGTTATTTAATGCCCCTTGCTCTGACACCACTCACAGCTTGAGTATAGGCTCCTGAGAGCAAGCGAGTCAGCCAAGCTATCCCACTGGTATATCCCCACAACTTCATATGCTGCCTGGAGCACAGCTAGGGTTCTTGATGACTGTTTCGATGAGTGGCTGAGTGAATATTGACGTACTGTTGTCTGTCTCCTATGGAGCCCCTCTTGTTCTCCTATTTTCCATAGTCACATCTAAATTCAAGAGGTGTGTGTGCATTTGTGCTCAAACATGGACGCACACTGGCTGAGCTCGTATTCTCTGCCCAAGCTATCTGTGGTACTTCATGGCGACCTCATACTCGCTAGTGCCAACTTTGCTCTCTCTGCAAGTAATACCCAATATCCAATCTCTTCCCACGGAGAAGCTCGCTGCCTGCATTCAAGTCTCTTGTTTCCTCCTGGCAAAGCCTTTGTTCACGTTGAGTTGTCCTTTGATAGAAAGATGCCTTCTTTCCATCTGGGGCCCAAATTGTTATAGATTGGATAAGACGAGGAGTATGGAGTTAGTACAAGGCTGCAGAGACAGTGTCCAAAAACAAGCAAGTGGAAAGAAAATTCCCTCTGCAAAGGTCCTGTTATTAATGCTACAGATCCTGTTCCATTAGGGACTTTCATCCATGGTCCCTTTTGGCCATTGTGAGTTTATCAAATTGCTGTTGGTAGAGCATAAATCTAATTGTCTCTTTACAGACCTTCTTCTAAGCAAATTTCTTCCAGGTATTTGAGTATGAACCAAGCCCCGACTTAAATTCACTGCCAGGAATTAGCTTCTTTAATAGACTTAGAAAGCACGGCCACCAGGACCTCAGCAAACTCACATGCTTAGCCGCTAATCAAATCTCCCTCGCTTCCTTTGCAGAGGTTCAACGATCCTTTGGGGGCTGAAGAATCGATACTTTTCTGCGTGAGACTAACTCACGGGGAGTCCACTTTTCATGCATCTTCCTATCAGCCACTTCTAATTATATTCGTGATGACAGCAGCTCACTAGACTTGCTGTATTATGGTGGACAGTGGAAAGTGGGCAGTGGACAGACCAGGACCACAATCACTCCCCTCCCAGAGCCATATCAAGCCTTTCCCAGCTGTCATAACCCACTACTCCATCCCCTTTCTGAACGGGGAGATAGACATGGACATGATCTGTTCTTTAAGTCAAGGCCTCTCATTTGTCAAAGTATTAGTGATCCAGCATCAGCATAAATACATCTGTCCATAAATCTTGACAGATGTAATGATGTTGTTGCACTTGAAAAAGCATGACTCAAACAGTAGACCTTTTTTTTTTCTTTTTCAATTCTTAACCTGATTATCTTTAAAGCCGAGCATTTCCAGTGCTTTCCAAATTGACTTCCGTCAAGTGCTTGCGAAACTCCCGCGGACTTATCTACTCTTATGAAGTTAATACCACCGTGGCTCCTGCTGTCACCTGCTGGAAGGCCACCCAGGCTGTGACAGAAATGACCTTCTTGGTGTGCACATTATCCTTTATCCTTGGCTGTGGAAATGTCTTTATTCCCCAGCATCTGTTGTGTTTTGGAGCAGGCCGCTGTTGTCTTTGGAGTCTTTTGGTTTGTTTTTTTTTTTTTTTTTTCTTAAGGGAAATGGGTTTGACACATTGATCAGGTGAAGTATTTCCTAGCACTCAGCCAGGAAACTCATAAAACAGGCAACAACGAAAAGATAAAATAAAATAAAGGTAGTCACAGCAGCTCTGCAGATCTCCACTGTGAGACCGCAAACAGCTCTAGACACTTTCCCATCAGATTCTGCAGACCCAAAAGAAAGGAAATATCATCTGGTGGTTAGACAAAAGAGCTCCTCTTTAGTGACAGCATTTATTAAGTGTTTATTAGGTGCCAAGACCTGTGCAGGAAGCTTCACGTTTGCTATCTTATTTAATCTGCCCAATAACCTAGGAGCTACTATTTCGTCCATTGGCCAGGAGCTCCCCTAAAGCTGTGTGAAGGTCAGCAGCTGTTAGGACAGGGAGTCAATATCTGACCCTCAGCTGTCTGACTCCACAAGGGTCTCATCGGCCACCCAGAACAGTGCATCCTTGCTATGTCCTGTAGCCTTCTTGCCACCATTCACCGCTTCCAGTACATGATGCTTTCATTGTGACCACTCTGAAAAGTGCCGGGAGGGAGCTATTCAAACCATGAATGCGTTCACACATGTACATGCCAATAGGTGTCTGAGACAAGCCCAATCCCAGGGCTGTACTCATTATACTATGGTCCTACCTTCTTCCCTAGACATGCATGCTGTAGGACTCTTTCAGGGTCTGGAACATTAGCGCTATGTCTGCTTTGACCAGTGGCTACTACTGATTGCTAAAATAGCAATGTTTGAATTATAGCATGTTTTAATATTTAGGTTTCAGTCCAATTGTGCATTTTTTTCTTGCCCCTCTTCTGAGTCTTCCTCCTTTCTTCTGGCTTTTGAGACCACTAACACCGTCACATGGGCTCTGCTGACCCCTTGATTCCGAGCAGGCTTCTTCCTGTTTGATTCCTGTGAACCCATGCACAGTTGTTTCTCAAGATCCACTAAAAAGAAACAACTCTTTTCTTTTTAAATGAGTATAGGTGTCCACACTGCTGTAAAAAGTTGCTTCAGAGCACTCGTTCTTTGAAAAGCACATTTTTTTCTGGTTCAGTGTGGTATGCACATGATATGAGACGCTATGGTAGTATGTGAGCTCCGGGAAGTTAGGAGGGAAACCCGATTCAGACCCAAATCTTAAAAACACATGGGAGCCCTGGGGGCCAGCTCAGTTGGTAAAGTGCTTGCCTTATGAGCTTGAGGACCTGAATTCAATATACAGAACCTATGGGGGGGGGTTGTGTTTATTTATTTATTTATTTATTTATTTTGTAGGCACTGTGCACTTGGAATCACAGTGCTGAAAGGGTGGAGACAGGTGGTTTCCTGGTGCTCATGGCTGGTAAGCCCAGCCAAATATGTGAGTCCCAGACCAATGAGAGGTCCTGTCTCAAGAAACAAGGTGCTGAGAAGGTATATCCTTTTGTGTTTGGGTGAAATGCTCTGTAAACAAACATTAGGTGGAGGAGCTCAGAGAAAAGAGGGAGGAAGGATTGTAGGAGCCAGTGGATCAAGGACATCACAAGAAAACCCACAGAATCAACTAACCTGGTCTCATAGGAGCTCACAGAGACGGAACTGAAAACCATGGAGCCTGTGTGAGACTGCCTAGGCCCTCTGCATGTATATTACAGTTGTGTCGCTTGGTCTTCTTATGGAACTCCTAACAGTGGGAGCAGGGGCTGTCTCTGACTCTTACTGACTTTTGAGACTTTATTCCTCATACTCAGGAGGGGTGAGGGAGCGGAGGTAGGAAAGGGAGTGGGAGAAAAGCAGGAAGGGGAAATTTCAGTAGGAATGTAAAATAAATAGCACGGAAAGCGAACAAACCAAAACAAGAAACAAGGTGGACCATGACTGAGGGCTGACACCCAAGGTTGTCTTCTAGCTTCTGCATACACATGTGTGCTTATGTGTGTGCACACAGACATACATGCACTCAGATTAATGGAAGAGAGATAGATGTATACATGCTGATGTACATGTGAGTGAGGAGATAGACATTTAAGCATTTCTCATAACTAAATGGGTGGTGTGGAAAGTCCTTCTGTACATGTGTTGTTTTTATTGGTTAATGAATAAAGAACCTGCTTGTGCCTATGGCAGAGCACAATAGAGCAAGGTGGGAATTCCCAGCAAAGATAGAACAGAAAAGAAGGTGGAGTCAGGGAGACACCATGTAGCTGCCAAAAGAGGCAGACCTTACCAGGAACCTTATCAGTAAACCATGAGTGTCATGGTAAAATGCAAAATAATAGGAATTGGTTAACTTAGGATATAAGAGTTAGTTAAGAAAAAGCCCGAGCTGATAGGCCAAGTGGTGTTGTAACTAAAACAGTTTCTGTGTTATATTCAGGTCTGGGAGGCTGGGAAACAAATGAGCAGTCTCCACCTACAAAATGGTGCAGCAACATGGGACAACTATATCCACATAAAACCTGAGAGAGCTTAGTAAAGAATTTTAGATACAAAAGAACAGAGTTAAGCACGGCTTCTTTGTAGTTGTATTTTTTTTTCAGATTTGCTTTGTTTACTAGAAGCAAGCTAAGGCACGAACGATTCCTTTAAAAGAAGACTTCCTGACTCAGCAGTAGCAGCAAAAACCATGAGGCTCCTTTAAGAAGGCTTCCTGGTTCATGCTAGTTGCATGAACAACCTTGGTTCTTTCAGGAAGCACTTGAATGGGTTTTATGGGCAGTGCGCTGCAGGTTACTTTGTGGCAGCATGGACCGACTGCTTCCCAGAGATGAGTTGGTAAGCAGGACTCCTTCCCAGTGGTCCCAGAGCTAGCAGTGAACTACCTCCGCCATGTTAGGGGGCTGAAAGAGGCAGAGCTGGCATCCAGGGCTGCCTCAAACACACTGCTTACCCTTTTAAAATGCTCCTTGTCAGAAAAAAGATTTCAGATACACAATAGAACAGATTCAGACAAAAATAAACCTCTGAACAGGCCACAGTATGTTTAAAAAATGTACATAAGCTTGGGAGAGAGAGGAATAAAGAGTCTAAGCAGTTAGAAAAAGAAGTACATTCATAGATTAAAGGAGTAAAGATAATAAAATAAATACCAAAAAGTAAGAGAGTAAAAAAAAATAAGTCACGTAAAGATGGAAAATACACAGAGAGTCTGGATTATGTATATTATTGTGTACTCTGAATGTTTTGACTGCAGAGACACATTTGACTCTGGGGGCTGCTAAGTTAAACCAACATAAAGGTATCTTGACTTTAAAATTTGGGTCTAAGGGTATGTTGCTTTAGAAAAAAAGGTTCTGTTTTTGTTTCCACAGAAAATGAGAACCTGTGGATTAATTCCAGACTAATGTAGTTTTATGGAAGAAGACACCCTGAAAATTCTCCATGAACCCTAAAAATACTTTGTTCAACAAAAAGCAGGAAGAAGTTTGGAGAAAACTATGTCCAAATTCCTAAAATGATTATTTATAGATGTTCGTTTTTATTTGAAGGGGGATATCATATAGAGATGAATACTTTGATTGGTATGGATCTTAGTCTATTGATAGATATTTAAGGTTGATTTTGTTATAATGTGTATATGTATTTCTGCTCTTGTTAAGGTATTGTGTTTGTGCATCTCATTTAAAATATAATGTATCATTAAGAAATACAGATTAATAAATAATCATCAATGATATTCAAACTGTAGCCATGTTAGGTTTTCTAGATATTCAGAGATCGATTTCAGTTTGATAAATAATCTTCAACATTCAAAGATTTACAGAATATGGCATTTAAAATGTTTTAAGAACCTAGGCTTTTCACGACAATGACACGTGTCTGCTTCTGGCAGCACCAATCTACTTCAAGAGGATGATAGGTATCAAAGAGGCTCCTTGTGAAGTTTGTTAGTCATTTGGGCAAGGAACTGCTCTTGCCTGGAGTGCTTGCTGGTGTACTGCACAAACTGGACATGGAGGATCCACAGAAAAGTAACTGCTGAACTTTCCAAAGGCTGGGATGGTCCCTCAGGGTTCCTGCTTCACAGAAGAAACTGCCAGACATTCTGCAGGACATGGAAGAAAGTGACTGACAAACTGCCAATAGAGGCAAAACTGTCTTTAAAATTTCCTGCTTTACTAAAAAGTCTGCTCGATACTATGGGCCTGCAGGCTGAAGATGGATGCCCCAATGTTACAGAAGAACTTTGGGTGACAGTCCAGGCAGCAAGATGTCTCTGTCAATTCTAAAGTTTTGGAAGTTGTTTACAATGGATTTCCTGTTAACTTAGGTAATATTATATCCTTCTGAGGTCTTTGAAATATTGAAGAAAGGTAGTTATAGTTTTTTTAGTTATGATAAAGGATAAATTAGATATAAAACTTTAGACTCATGAAAATAGGATAGATGATATAGTGTTTTCCTTAATTTGTCAAATGTAAATGGATTAAATATTGTAAATATAATTTTTGTCTAACACTTATTTTGTTATATGTAATTTTACTATGTTAAAGTTAAAACCTTCTTTTTATTTAGACAAAAAAAGGGAAATGGTGTGGGAAGTCCTTCTGTATATGTGTTGCTTTTATTGGTTAATAAATAAAGAATGTGTTGGGGCCTATGGCAGCGCGGAATAGAGAAAGATAGGAAATCTAAGCAGAGATAGAGGAGAAAACAAGGCAGAGTCAGGGAGACACCATGTAGCTGCCAAAGGAGACAGATGCCCTGGAACCTTACCAGTTAACCACAAGCCTCGTGGTAAAAGACAAAATAATAGGAATGGGGTAATTTGAGATATAAGAGTTAATTAATAAGAAGCCTGAGCTAATAGGCCAAGCAGTACTGTAATTAATATAGTTTCTGTGTGAATATTCATGTGTAGGTATCCAGGAATGAACGAGCAGTCTCCACCTACAAATAGGACACTCATAAAGCAAAATACAACTACTTATGATAGAAATGATGTATAGAGATATTAAAAGCACTTGACTGAGAAAAGTTGATAGAAATATTGAAAGGCTTTGTAAACAGTAGCTAATAGGATGATATGATAGCAGGTAATTTGCTTTCAATTTGGGCTCAAGAACAAGAGACACACAGAAGAGAGACACATGCAGGCAGGAAGAAGCCATAACAGTTAAATATATGACTTTGGTGGAAAGGGCAGACACCACATGGCCCATGACAAAGGTAGACTAAATGTGGTAGTGATATAGACTTGTTGGCAGGAGCCACATTTAATTTTGGAATAGCTGTGTGACATGAATAAGTAAAGACTTGAATGTATTCACTTGTCAACTGTGTGATGGGTGGTTTGAGATGGAGTGAGCAGGAAGACAGACAGACAGATGGACAGTATGAAAAGCTGATGCACTACTAAGCTTCCCAGTCCACATAACCACACACCTGCAATGAGGACTCGCCTCACTGCTTCATTTGTACCTGCTATCCCATCACCCCGGGAAGACAAAGTTTGGACTCCCAATAGTTGGCAGAAGAATGGCAAAGAAAGTGATGGAAAAGAGGCAGAGATGCAGGGCCAAGTGTGAGGCTTCTGTGTGGTCCCCTTTCTCTACATGAGTCAAACTGGTGTGTGCTGAAAATCCATTTAGGTGAGTTTACTGCTAGTCTTTAAAGAAGAAGCAGAAAGCCTTGTGTCGTGTTGCCCTAGTGCACACTTTCCCTCATTAACGCAATGATGGAGATTCTTATCATCAGAGGAACCTCGGGGTCCATGAAATGGAGTGATTTGGGCAATACTGAAATGACAAAAGGAACACTTACAATAGGTAGCATCTTATCAGTAAACTTTCCAGGGGGCCTTTTCTGATGCAGGCAGTTAAAGGGCCCCGTGAAGCATTAGCATGACAAGTATTTTCTCCTTCAATAATATAGCAACCGTTTGTCTGCTTGTCATTTTCTTCTAGTACAAGGCTGAGTCAACATTTTCTTTTTTCAGTTTATTTATTTACTTATTTGTTTTGGGTAGGTGGTTGCAGGTATGCAAATATGGAAGGATTGTCACAGCATCACATCAAGGACAGCTTGTGGGAGTCAGCTCTTTCTTTCAAACATGGAAGTCCAGGGTTCGAACTCAAGTTGTCAGGCTCAGTAGCCTGTACTTTCACCCCCTTAGCCATCTCTCAGCAGCCTCCTTCCCACTTCTTTTTTTTTTCTATGTTTTTTTTTCTTTTTTTTTTATTGAGAATAAGAAAAAAAAGTTTCCGCCTCCTCCCAGCCTCCCATTTCCCTCCCCCTCCCCCAATCTTCTCCCCCTCCCCCCTCTCTTCTCCCCCTCCCCCCAATCTTCTCCCCCTCCCCCCTCTCTTCTCCCCCTCCCCCCAATCTTCTCCCCCTCCCCCCACTCCTCTCACCCCCCCTCTCCTATCCAAAGAGCAGTCATGGTTCCCTGCCCTGTGGAAAGTCCAAGGTCCTCCCCCCTACGTCCATGTCTAGGAAGGTGAACGTCCAAACTGGCTAGGCTCCCACCAAGCCAGAACATGAAGTAGGATCAAAACCCCTTGTCATTGACCTTGGCTTCTCATCAGTCCTCATTGTTTGCCGTGATCAGAGAGTCCGGTTTTATCCCACGCTGTTTCAGTCACAGTCCAGCTGGCTTTGGTGAGTTCCCAATAGATCAGCCCCATTGTCTCAGTGGGTGGGTGCACCCCCCGTGGTCCTGACTGTAGTCTAGTGCCTCCTGCTCTCAGGAGCTGCGTTCCCACAGTGCCTTCCCCGTGCTGACGGTCTGTACCCTCTAAAATGAAACTTGGAGAGAAGTTGTCTTTATAAGGTATTTTGTTACAGTGATGAGAAAAACAACTGAGTTGCAAACAATTGTTTGGGTCTGGAAGATGTAGTGTAGTTGGTACAGAGCTTACCTGGTATTCCCAAGGCCCTGGGTTCAGACTGATCCTGTGTCTACCATTTTAAGCACTATACAGTATAGACGATGTCTCTCTTTCCAGAGAGCTGATGCTGTGCTATAAGGAAGACGTTTGACAAGCCAGGAGACATTTTTAGATGCTGATAATTGCCAAGACGAACGAGTATGATGAGGCCCTTCAGGGAATAACCAGTTAAGATTTGAGATCAGGAGTAGTCTCAGAGCGGGGGACATTTGAAACAAGGCTCAAATCACAAGAGGCTTACCGTGAGATGTCGAGGCATAGAGATTTCCACAGCTGGAAATACTATGTGGGAGGGGCTGGAGGGTTCATGGAAAGGATTGTAGTTCCCATGAAGAGTCCAGATGAATTTCCCACTTAACCTTGCATGTTTTCATATGCAAGTGGGCTGTGCGTGTGAGTGTGAGTAAGTGTATGTGTGTGTGTGTGTGTGAGTGTATGTGTGTGTGTCTTACTCAAGTTCTCAGGCAGAGCTTTCAAATGCTGTATGTGACCATGTAAAAGGCACGGTTTTGAAGCAAAGGGTGAGTGCCCAGGACCCCTCGGCATGGTCCGTGTTGTTTAAGCTTGTCTAGAGGTTCCATTTCATTCTTCCCTACTCTGCTACATGAACACTGTACAGTTCTTTGAGCCACACTTTTCCCTTGCCAATTGAACTCCTCTTCAGATTGGCCACTAAGGGATGCCAAAAGGGAAGCTGGAAGCTGGAAGGTCCCACTCCTCTCTTCCATAGCTACTATTACTGCTTCAGCAGTTGACTCCCGCAGAGTTGGTACTTCTAAAGTCAGCCATACTGCAGCCACCTGTCACAGCAACCTTCGCAAACAAGTCTTGTCCCCTCCTCAAAGGTCTGATGTCTGGGTTTGTATAGTGGCTACTCTGAGTTCATCAACTGTCAATTGCCTTCTACAGAGACCTGACCAGAGCTTGGCAAGCCTCCTACTGAGAGAAGTTGTCCATCCCAAGTCTTGTTCTGACTTCCCCACCACCTGCAGAGTCATAGCCCGTGTTTACGCTCACCCCTACCTCCAGCCTCTCCTTTGTGCCTTCAACCCATCAATAGTTGTTAAACCGATTTCCACAGTAAATTAACTATCTCTGTTAGAATAACTCCTGTGTCTCCTTTTTTCCCCCGTCAACCCCAGAGACAGGTTCAAAATTTCATGCAAAATGAAATGCAGGCCTTTCCTCTAAAGCACGAGGCCACGTGAGCAGAGTACTAAAACACGAAAGTCTTTATTCCGAACTCTTTCGTATGCTTTCGCTCCCACACTTGCCCTAGTTCCCACACTCCCTCTTTCCACTTTGCAATAGTGTATTTTATTTGCTGCTTTGTGTTATAAGTCGTAGACATTAAAAAACTATCAGTTAGTCGGGGCTGAACGTGTAGCTCGGTGGTAGAGCACTTGCCTGCCATATGTGAATTCCAGTTGGACCCCTGCTCACATACATACATACATGTGCATATTCACACACAGAGCTTTTTTTCACTAACATGATTTTTACTATCTTTTTTTAAAAGATTTTACTTAATTTTATTTTATGTGCATTGGCGTTTTGTCCACATTCATGTCTGGGTGAGGGTGTTAGATTCCCTGGAACCATAGTTACAGACAGTTGTGAGCTGCCATGCGGTTGCTGGGAATTGAACCTAGGACCTCTGTAAGAGCAGCCAGTGCCCTTAACCACCGAGCCATCTCTCCAGTCCTCCTATTCACCTCAGTATTTCACAATTCATTCTAATTTTAAATAAAGGGAATGTGTGGCTTCCACAAAGAATCACAAAAATTACACACTGGATATTTTGTTGCTTTTATGTATGTATTCAATTTTTGTATGTATGTGTGTGCACACACGTGTGAATATGAATGCATGTCCATTTGTGTGCACATATGTGAAGGATAGGAGTCAAATATCAAAGGTTTCTCTTTTTCACTTGGCATCTTATCTTTTGAGATACAGTGTCTCATTAAACCTGAAACTCACCCATTTGGCTAGGCACTCTGGGCAATGAGATTTAGGGATCCACCTGTCTCTCCCTTCCCAAATGCTGGGTTTACAGATGCATACCGTTAACCCCAGAATTCAAGAAGCAGAAAAGTAGGTGAATCTCTATAAGTGCAAGGCCACCTTTGAAACACAGTGAGTTCTAGGCCTGCCAGGGTGGTAAAGGAAGATATTCTGTCTATGTGTTACTTTCATTGGTTAAATAAAGAGACTGCCTTGACCTAGTTGATAGGGCAAACTCAGGTAGGTGGGGAAGACAGAACAGAATTCTGGAAGGAAGAAAGCAGAGTCAGAGAGAGCCACCACCATGAAGCTGCCAGGTCAGACATGCTGAATCTTTCCCAGTAAGCCACGACCTCGTGGTTCTACATAGGTTATTAGAAATGGGTTGAATCAAGATGTAAGAATTAGCCAAGAAGGGGCTAGAGCTAATGGGCCAGGCAGTATTTAAATGAATACAGCTTCTGTGTAATTATTTCAGGGTTAAACTAGCCGGGTGGCAGGAAACGGCCTGTCTCTCCTTTTACTACACCAGGGCCACGTAGTGAAACTCCATCTAGATGGCAAACAAACAAAACTCAAAACCCAGCCCAGCTTTTATGCCCGGTTTTTACATGGGTACTGAGGATCCGAACTCAGGTCCTTATACTGGCACAGCAGGCACCTCGCAGTCTGGACCACCCATCTCCCCAGCCCTTATAGGTGTGTCTCATCCTTATCTCAGCAGAAGTGTTTCCTGAAATTAACTCCTATGGTTTTATTTCACATCTTGATACAACCAAATTTTACTAACGATCTCTGAAACTCAGAGCTTCTGTAACATCTATTTTGTACTTACTTTAAACCTTATAAATTCCTGTAATTCTGGATCCACCAAAATAATGTGACCCAAAATCTCTTAAAGGTGATATGTGATTAGGAAACAAAGAAATTTATGCATGCATGTATATGAAAATATATAATCAATATATATATAGCCTGTATCACCTCTGCTAACATACAGGATCCAGGGTCCCATTGGACTTCACTTATGAAACATGGGGCTGGAAATATAATCATTGAGAACTACAGATAATTGGGTCTGATACTGTGTGACTGGGATACCAGCAATGGAGAGGCTGCAACAGACAGATCTTGAGTTTGAGGCCAGCCTGGGCTATATGACAATGGCTTTCTTTAAATGGCTGGCAGTGGTGACAGCATCCTGTCAGACGTGCAGAGCCTTTCTGAGGAGACTGATGTGGGAGTGTCATATATTAATCTGCTGATTTCATTGGTTAATTAATAAAGAAACTGCTTGGCCTTATAGGTTAGAACATAGGTGGGTGGAGTAAACAGAATAGAATGCTGGGAAGAAGGGAAGTTAGGCAGACACCATAGCTCTCCTCTCTGAGGCAGATGTAATGAAGCTCTGACCCAAGATGGATGTAGGCTAGAATCTTCCTGGTAAGTCACCACCTCGTGGAGCTACACACATTAAAAGAAATGGGCCAAGCAGTGTTTATGTGACTACAGTTTGTGTATTGTTATTTTGGGGCATAAGCTAGCCAGGTAGCTGGGAGCTGGCGGCAGGAACGCTGTAGCTCCTTCAACAGGAAATCCACAGGACGACAGCCCCCGCAACTGTTGGGTGCAGTCTGCTTGGAGAGCTATCCTTACTGTGAAGAATCAGAGAGAATGGAATTGGCCCTCTGCTCAGCGACTTCATGAAGGTTCGAGGAGATCCACAAATGATAATCTCCACCCCAGAGGGAGTCAGTTGTCCATGATCTTTGGAAATTCTGGCTTGAGATTTGGTCACTGAGACACAAGTTTTCCACAATGTTCCTTAGAGCGAATGCATACTTCATGCAAATCTCATAGCCCCCCTAGCTCTATGACTAATAATACCAACCTATGTAGAAATGGGATGGGCTGACTGTATGTCTGTGCTTTGCAACCCTTAGATGAACAAAGTCGTAATCACAACTCTCCTGGGTTTACTTATCATTAATAATGGAATTTTACTTGGCCAGTGTGAAGCTGGCCTCAAAGGTCCAGATGCTATGGGAATCCTGACTTTTTGAAGGGAGAAAACTACTAGTTTCTGAGCCCCAATTTTTACACACACTGTGTTTCTCTTTCTGTGGCAGCTAATAACTTGTGAGTGTAAATTCAGTTACTTGAGCCGAAAACACTCGTGCTTCTCGTAGTGGCCAGCTCTGATCCTGGTTGTATCTGAAATGCCACGCTGTGTTATTTTACAATGAGAAGTGGTAGCTCACTTAGAAGGCCAACGAGCTCTGGCTGGGGCCCTGTTTCAAGTAGTTCTTCAACAGAAATGACTGACTTGGCCACTAGTGCTTGAGCCCTAGTGTGAGAAAAAATAAAAATGACCATATTCATTTCTCTTCCAGGTTGATCCCTAAATTACCAAATTGAAATACTTTTAAACCAAAGCTCAAAATTATTCAGATTGCTTCTTTGCTTGTTTTCTTGAAGAGGTATGTTGTTGTTTGTTTGTTTTTGGAGAAGGACCTGTCCGGCTTACAAGAAGAATGCAAATTAACAGTGTCGAAATCTTCCTCGCTGAAGGTACACTAAGGTCTGAAAATACATCAGACTTTTCAAAAGATCATACATTAACAACACTGGAAGCGAGTAATTTTATTAAGTGAAAAAAAAATGAAAGAAAGCAAAAGAAGACTCCTCTGAATGGGAGGTTCTTCAAAGACATGTTGAGGGGGATTAAGTCTCTCTTGCACCTTAAAGCTCTGCTTCAGCTATCAATAGAGTTTGCTGGAGATGGAAGCCATTCGGGGTGACACACCCCTCACTTATTTGGGGAATGTGATTTTCCGTCCTGCCATTTCCTGGCACCCAGACAAGTGTTATAAAAATATGTCATCATAAGCAGCCTAGAATAAATACTCAAATCCTCGGGGTTGTTTATCATTTCTCGAATGTCTTCCCTGCTTGTCCAATCTTAGCTCTTTGTTACATTTGGGGAGAGTAGGCTGTTTATAATACTCTGGGATGGCCAACCCACAGGTCATTCCATGTAAACCAGGCAACATTAGAACTCAGGGCAATGTGCCAGGTGGCTTCCATGGGTCCCCTTTTAAATGGATTCCAGGATTGAAAGTCTCCCCACCGATCAATTTTAAACCAGCCCACATGTTTCGCTTTATTTGATAGAATTATTTGATTATGAACTGTTGTCTTCATGGCCAGTAAATGAAATTGAATGATGTCCTTGCGTGGAAGTTAAAAATACACAACTACATCAATGTTATGACATCCAGCGCTCACTGAACATGTTTAGGTGTAGAACACCACCAAAGCATAGAAAGATAAATTCAGTGCCTCTCCAACAGAGCCTCATGTACTGTGGGAGGGGCAGGCTGACACTGACCAGTTCAATCGTGTCAAGTACTAAATCCAATCACTTAAATTCTACCTTCCTTTTATGGTGGGACTTTTCTCCTGGTCTCTCTGTGTTTTGTGAAAACACTGTGTATACAGGGTATATTTAGCATGTAACCAGATCTGGTTCTTTTAATTCTCAATATACAAGACTTGTGTGACACTAAATCTAGATTTCTTTGTACATGTTTTATTATCCTATATTTCTCATTAGAAAATACAAATATTCCGGCCATCTGGAGAATTTTAGTAGATGCTATCTTGAATCAACTTGCAGTGGATCGGTGACCTTTTACCAAAGAGAGAATCCGTGCCTACACATGTGTGCATAAACAAACCCACCAGCCATGACATACGTGTGTAAACACTACCACCCGTATAGCAGGACGTCTGTCACACCGAGGATCTGGAACTTCACGTGACCTTAAAGTGTTCCTCCGGGCTCATTTGCAATGGCAGCCTCTTCACGCATTCAATAAATAACAATACTTCGCTTTCATATTGTTATATTCTGCCGCTTGAAATCGTTCCTGTTGCGAGGAAGCTTTGCCAGTACAAAGCTGGCTTTTTACGTGATTTGTCTGTAACCAGGCAGATTTAGAACTTTTACTTCCGTAGACTGTGCTAAAAAGCAATTCAAGGCGACTTAAAATTCCCGTGCGGCTGATTTCGCTGCAACCCTGAAAGCACACAAACCCTGCACTCCAAGCCAGTTGCTTTCCTCAGCGAGGAAGCAGCACCGGTGGTGGAGCCCCTGCGCGAGCAGCTTTACACCGGCACAAAACCTGCCAGCCACAGGGTATTAACATGCGTTTTATTGTTAAGTTGTTCTGGAAAATGATATTTGGAAGCTAGCAATTTGGGGGTGATTTTTTTTTTACCCTCCGGCTTTTATTATGGTGGATGGATCTTGCCATTCCTCAAGGAGGACCATGGAATGTCTTGGCCCAGCCAGGTTAAAGAAGGAAGGCCAAATTTCTCTTTTGATGCTCATAAGTCCTTAGGCTGGATGGCCTCCGCCCCCCCCCCCCAACCCAGGTGAGCTCAGGAGGAGGAGGGGGAGGAGGAGAAGGAGGAGCAGAAAAAAGACAGCACCAACTCTAGCACCAGACTTCTCCTCTAGAACTGAGGCAGGTGCCAACTAGGAAGTGCCCGGTACTCACAGGTCGGCACCCCTGAAGCACTACACTATCGGTCTTAATATTGACCCCACACAAAACACATGGGAAAACCTCTTCTTTTCTCAGAAAGAAGTCAAAACAGACTGAACATACACAGAGATGGGAGAGATGCTTCAAAAAAAAAAAAAAAAAAAAAAGAGTGGGGAGGAGAGAAATGTTTGTGCCCGCATTCCTCGTTCCATCTGGCACACGATGGGAGCACACTTATTTGGGCGAATGTTGAGCTCCGATCCCTACACTGCGAAGCCTAGAGCCCTCTAGGGAATGTCTGGGCTGGACAGTGTATGGGAGCAACACACCGAGCCCACTGTGGGCCCTCCACGCAGCGCCCAGAAAAACCTGGGCCTTTCCCAAAAGGAAGTGAAGACAGACCGCAGCACACGGAAATAGCGCCCGTGCCTTTCTGCCATCTGGAACAGGAGCCCGCCACAGGGGGAGGAGAAAGCTGCTTTCCCAGTAGTTACAGTAGATAAGAGAGTTATACCCAAATCATGGAGGGCCCAGCCAGGCTTTTCCTTCAGAACTGCCAGGATCAAGCACCTGGCCATATACCACGTTTAATCTCCACGGGGGAGGAGGGGTTGATACGTAGCCATGTTTGTATGTGTGTAGACAATGTTTTCGGTGGAGCATGCGAACACAGTTATGGTGGCTGAGGGTGTAGCTCGGGGGGGGGGGGGAGACAGTGCAAGGCCCTGAGTTTGCACCCCCAGTCCCCAAAATAAATAAATAACGTTTGTTAGGCTTCTCTCTCTTCTAGTCTGTCCATAAAGAAATGTGTTGTTGAGGTTTGTTTTGCTTGTTCTGACATTTGGTTTGGTTTGTAATAAGCAACTCAAACCCAAAGACGGCAGGTTATCGCTCTCCCGGAAGACTCTTGGGGGAAATTCTTACTAAAAATGGCTCTCTGTGCCTGGCAGAGGCCAGCTCTTCAGAAAGGAGACGCAGGAATGTACACTTTGTGTAATCAACCCCTTCTTCCCCGCATGTCCAGGTGACTGCAATATATACAGCGAAGTTTACGAGCCCCGGCCTTCTAGACAGCACGCAGAGAGGCTCATTCTATAGGTCGCTTTAAAACAAGGTCAATGTCTCAACTTTCAAGCCTCTCCTTTGTTCTTTTCAATATGTCCTCAGCGTTAATCACAACAAGCCAAGGTGTGTTTTTCACTTAAATCAGTTTCCATCTGGGGGTTGACCCCCGGACACCGACGGGGAAGCAACTTAAATGGAATTCGTGCTCTACAAAGCAAAACACAGGATGCCTTTGTGGGCTCACTATGTTCTTTGCTGCTCCCCAAACCTCACCTGAGGATGGGGCTTGACAAACACGTTATCCAAAGTGGAAGAGACGATGACTCCTCTCAGCTCAGCCGTTTAGGGCCATGCGTGTCCTAACAATGATCCTGTCGTATCTAACGGGGCTGGTCAGAGCATCTGAGCCCAGTAGGGTCACTGGAGCTCACAACAGTGGATTACTTATTTTAGAAGGTACTGGAAAAGTTAGCTATTTCCCAGCACAGACATGACAAACGCTTAGGAAGAGGGAAGTGGTAATTACCCACATTTCAGCATCGCTCATTGTGTGTATGTACCAAATTATCTCAGTGTAGCCGCCGATATATATATATCATTATCATTTGTCAATAAAAAGGGAAGATGGGTGTGACCTTGTGCCAAGAATCCTGGGGGTCTGCAGAGTTGTGTGTGTTGTAGACTTGCAGTGTTTTGCTGTTACAGCTTTCTGTCTGTGGAAATAAATAAATAATAGAGTTGGACTCAAGCATTGGAAAACTCATTCTGCCTCAAACAACCTGAGAAATAGCAAAGTGGGGGGGGGGGGGCTGCTGTGGTTAAGGTGGTCTGCTCCTTATTTCCCTAGCTGGGCTCTTTTACTTCAGCCTGAGCAAACAGCACTCCAACATGGAGAATGCAACAATGAATATTCAATCCTGGTTCTGATTTTTGGCAGAACCCAGCAAAGTGAGAAGAATTCCTTTTCTTCTCATCTCCCCCGGGGTTTTAAGACGCTCCCTTGAAAGGGGTTGGAGAGGGCTTCGCAGGAAAGGCAGCCCCTGCTTCCAGAAACTGCTTTGGTCTCTTTATGTATATTAGAACAATTAACATCTAGTTTCACCATACAAAGGACTTTCTTTCCTTTTATGTTTTAGTTCTTAAAATTCCCAGAATGGTGTACAGTGAAACTGTTCACTTGAGAAATTAAGTACCGTATGTGATAAGACAGTTGGATGAAATTTTTAAGCTGTCATTAAAAATGATTATAATTAGGACAAACTACAAGAAAATGCTTTAAAATTGAGACCCGGGTGAATTAAAAATTAAGGGGTATATTATGTATTATCATGTTGAAGGGCTGGGCTTTACTCATCTAACAGCCATTAACACTAATATGGGCTGCATATATAAATCCCCTCTACGGAGCCAGGAAGGCCCCCACTCCTTTGTTCCCCCTGAACGACAGCATACTAACAAGGAAACCCTCTCTGTGCTTCAAGGGGCGATGCAAGAAGAAAGTGGAAACCATTTTCCCTGCCCCTTCTGTGTATTTCTTCCAAAAAGTCTCTTTCTGGATTTTGTCTCATCCTGAAGAATGTTCCAGAACCATCGGAGACAATAGGGGGTGAACACTCTTATTCACAGAGAAATTAGAATGCTAAATTGCCAGGATTGGTACCTATGGATGCATAGTCCAAGAGAGTATGTAAGGCAGGGCCAGAAACAGGGTCTGCCTACTTCCAGGACCCATGGCTCCTTGGGAGCTGTCCTTCTCTTCTGTCCTCCGCACGGTAACTATAGCTTGCTTATGAGAAACGGACAGCTCATGCCTCTGGTGTCGACATTCATGGAAATGTGCCTTCCCTTCTTATGTGGAAACCAGCATTAGAGAGTCACCGTGCAGACAGGGAGCCCCTGATTCATCTGCACCCATTTTGTAAGGCTAGAAAGAGTCTCCTTAGCCACCAGCGGGGGAAATGGAGGCTCCGAGGCTGTGCTCAAATCAGCTTCTCCAAGAAGCCAGTATAAATTACACGTGGCGATTTGAAGGAATGATTTGATTCAGGGTGAAAAATGCCAGTGTTTGTATAATTTAAACAAAATGAAAACTTTCTAAGCCTATTTCAATATGAGAATTACCCTAACATCGTTTGGCATGTAAAGTAATAAAAGCCTTATTTATCCTAATAGATTTTCCCAGTGGCAAAATAAAGAAATGAAACCCTGGCATGGAAACCCAGCCGAGTCCTCCATCAGACCTCAATTCTGGTCTCAGCTCTATGTGTGTTTGTGTGTGAGTGTGTGAGTGTGTATAGGCATGTGTGTGCATGCGCACATGTGTGTGGTGTGCAGGTACATATGTGCACCGTGTACATGCCTGATCTCCATTGTGTTGGATCCTTGGGAACTGAAGTTACAGATGGTTGGGAGTCATATGAGTGCTGGGAATCAAAATGGTCCTCTTCAAGAGCAACAAGTATTCAACAGTTGGGCCAGCAAGCACCAACCATCCTCCCCAGCACTAAGACTGCAAGCACACACCCTGCACCCAGCGTTTATATAGTGGTTCTGGGAACTGAACCCAGATCTTCAGGCTTGTCGATTTTCTCTTGCTTGGGACACTCGCTGTTCAGAAGCCTTGGAGGAACTGTTCACGGTCATTGATCTGGGTGCTTGGATCACTACACTTCTGAAAACAATGGATGTGTTACAGACATGAGGCATGGGTATAACCTACCCACCTCCTGCCCCAGTAACCTGGCAAGGCTTCAAGATCAGCAAAGAACCCTACACCAGACCTTAATATGCAATTCCCAGGAGTTGCTAGACACCAAGTGAGCTGATGCCAAAACATCCAGGTGGGGAAGAAAAATTAATAAATTATAGGGATATTTTATATATACAATTCCAAATATGGCTGCATGGAGTTTGGAAACATCTGGGTGATGGATTGGAATTTTGCTTTTGCTGCGGCCCCTTGGCAGAATGTAAACACAGCCTGCAAGTCCCGAGAGATAAATGGGGAGGTGGAAACTGTAAGGGGGTAGATAAAGAATCTGATTCAAAAACAGAGGCCCGCGTTGTTTGCCAAGTGCAAAACAAAATGCCAAAAACGTAAAGCGGTCCAAAGTTTCTTCTCTTGGAGTTAAAGATGCAGGATCTCAGGTAGCTAAAATTAGAAGCCATTTGCATATGCTTCGTCTATTAGATGTAAAGTTGGGGAAAATATTTTTTTTTCATTTTTAGTTTATATTTGCTTGAACGGCCTAGTAACATGCTGTTGGTTACAGCTCCATCTGAATGATTCTACAGATGAATTAAGATTTTGGGGCACCAAAGAGCTATTTTCTGAAAATAATATTCAAAAGCGCTATTTCTTTTAAAGTGCCAGATGAAGATATATGGGAATAATACAGGCAGTTACAGTATGAATTTTAAAGCTTTCACATCCAATTATTTGCAATAACTTAGTTTCTTTCCCAGCCTATAATAAATCATGGAGATGTAAACGCTACAAAATTTAAATCTGAGTAGAGTTTGAGGAAGACAGTATATCACGAGGAATCGGTATTTTTGTTATATATAGTGCTGTTTAACATATGTAAAGTGAAATTCTCATTGATTCGGGTTTGCTAATTCAGAGTTTGTGAGCCTGGCTTGAAGTTGACTCTTCACTGAAAGTCATTCTTCATGGAACGCTCAAATTAAAGGTGTAAATAAGATGGCAAATGTGATCATATGGAGCGCTTAGGAGTGGATTGAAAGTGCTCGCAGTGCCATTTACATACAAAATCGTTATGCTAATTATCCGTAATTCTTATTAAAGTAGGTCTACTAAAAGTGATCTTTCAGGCAAGTTCCCTGAGTGAATTTGAGTTATGGAATGTGCTAGAAAGGAGGGAATCAGCTTCTTTAAGATTCTGTATTCATACAATTCAGAACTTTAAATAATTGTACCTTACCTTCCTGTTAATTAATCCAAATTGTTAACATTTTGCCTGCAATTTCAGTTCAGTTCCTGACTCTCTTTTGATGAAGTTTAAGTCATTCACTTACGGGATTACACTGGAAATTTTTAACTCATGTAATTTCAAACATCAGCTTGGTGTTGCTTTTAGGATATAATATTATTTTATAAAAAACTAACATATAAGTGAGAGAAAAAGGAGGAGGAGGAGGAGAAGCAAAGAAGGGAAACATTTTCTAACAGATACCTACTGAAATCTTAATTGGTAGTCTCTTCTAGCAAATGGACTTAAAGATTAAAGCTTGTCAGTGAGAGTCCAATGAAAAAGCAGCTGAAAGGTAGAGAAGGTTAAGTACTAGACAAGTGGCTAGTCCGCAGATGAGGAAGCATCTGGAAGTATCCGCAGGCAACTAGACCCGCACCATCTGATCACAAGGTATTCGCGCTGAAATCCTAGACAATACAATGTTCAAACCACAGTTTGGAAAACGGAGACAATATTGAACTTCGTCTGAGCAGAGGTGACACTTGAAGCTTGCCTTCCCAATGTGCACACACACATGAGCACACACACACACCACACTCACAAACATAACAGCACACCACACATACACACACACCAAAAACACACACCACAAACACCACACACATGCATACACACACAAACACACCACAAATGCACACCATGCACACACATACATACCACACATACACACACTCACACACCATACTTACACACACCATACACACACACACATACACATACACCTTAGTTTTGGCTTCTGAGAAATGCCTAGCGGCTAAGGCCCATCCTATTCTCGCATACCCTGAAACAACCCCCACCTATACCTATCCTTGATGACAGAAAGAACCCTCTCCCTCTGTTCTCCAGGCTTCCAGAAGACTCTGCTGGCTCTCTTGTTAGCTGCTCTGTTACAAATGGAGCTCACTCCCTGTGCTTTGAGATGGTTTTTGTCAGTAAGTGTCCTCACTGTGCAGGACTCTGTATAAAATCGGGCAGTTTGTCTTTTCTACTTTTAGTGCTGAGGTTGAGTAAAACGGGACCTCACTTTCAGGTCCCAGCCTCCCCAGCTAGATAACAAGGGCTGCCTGCTCTCTCTGCTACATTCTGCTTGGTGACCTCGGGATCCAACCAACAGTGAGTCCAGCTCCTTCCTGGCCTATCTTGTGGTAAGATAAGATGTGGATCTTTTCTTTCCGAATCCTTCTCACTTCAGCACTGAACGGTGGTTTTCCCTGCGCTATTTAGTGCTTTCCTGTAAGTACACCAAGGGATCATGAGCATCTTACCTCTCCTGGAACCAACTGCAAATTGAACTGGGTCCTTTTATCTTGCTAAAAAGTCTTTATCTGAACCAAAGATTTTTAAGTGTGTGTGTATTTCTTTCCAAATCTGGCTGCCATCTTTCAAACTCATGTTTTCAATTTTTTTTTTCCTACTGGTCGTAGCATCACAAATAACTAAAATCTGGCTAGCAGGTGTCTGCCAGCTCCAAATTATCTTGTAACTGTCATATATGCATAGATTAAGACTCATCCACTCTTCAGACCACCAAGGAAGTCCAGAAATGGATATGTTAGATGGGGGATGCCTAATATTATGAGCATCACCCAGAATAGCAATATCCTAAGCCAAGAGCATCAAAACATTTAATTGCAGCGCCTAACAGTACCAGCAACTCAGGAGACCAAGTCAGAGGACCCCTCGACTGTACTGGTTCAAGGCCATGGTAGGAAACATATTGAGAGTCAGTCTCAGAGAGAAGAGGAGAGGGAAAGGGGGAGATGAAAGAGAAAGAGGAGGAAGAGGAAGTAGAGGAGAAAGAAAGAGAGTGAAACTATGAGAAGAGAAATAGCATGAGGAGGAGGGAAAGGAACAGGAAGATAAAAAGGTTCAAGTTGTCCCGTACCTTCCACAGGCACGCCAGGTGCAGCATAAGCTCGCGTGTGCATGCACCATACACACAAACACGTACAAAGAAGGAAAATGTGATAAAAATCTTTTTTTTCCTAAAGAATGAGTTCTTGAAATACCCTGAACAGGCTCACGTTAGGAAATATTATCTATCATGTAGCTACTTTTCTGTTCATTTGGCGGATTCTTTTTTTCTGGGGCCTGGCCTCCTGGGCTCTAAGACGGCTGACCTTTGTGGTCACCTCTCACCAGACGTCCCAGCTGGAGGAACGATTTCATGCATGTTGCTTTGTCCCACGCAGAAGACTTTGGATACTTTCAAGATGCCGAGCTGCAAACTATAAGCTAAAAGAGGAGCTGACAGGGTTCCTCTCTCTATCTGAGCACAGTGTTCACAGTAAGTAGTGACACTAGCGAAATCCCCCTTAACCTTTGCGTTCTGAGAAAGACAGGATCACATCTTCTGAAGATTCTACCTCCTCAGTGATTCTGGAAAAATCCATCTTCTCCATCCTTTCCAGTTCCTGATCACCATAAGACTTGGGATGACCCCCTGCTTATTTGCCTCTTATAACATAAATCCTTGCCTTTTCTTTCCGATCCTTGTCATTAATCAACGAGGCTGAATAAACATCGCCTTCATGTTGTCTTCCACGTTGGCAAAGTTCATCAAAAAGCAGGGGAAGTGTCTCAATGGGGAAACGCTTTCTTGGAAAGCATGGGTACCTGGATGTGTTCTTAGCAGCCTCCTATAAAACAGGGCATGGCTGCACACACCTATAACCCCAATGCTTAAGCTGCGGACACATGCTTATCCCTGGAGTTTGCTGCCTGGCCAGTCTAGTTGTACCAGTAGGCTCCAGGCTCAGAGAAAGAACCCATCTCAAAAAGAAAAAAAAAACAAAGTGAGGATTGAAGACAAGAACTGATGTTGACCTCTGGCCTCCATATGCTCCTTCATACATGCCCACACAGAAACACATACATACACATACAACACAAAGAAAATATCATCAAAGTACATTCAAAATCATATGTATCTGCTAGGAGATGGCCTGGAAAAGGGAACATATTCAAAGTAAAATAGATATTCACAGTTCTACAGACTACTTCAGTGACTGATCAAGATAGAGGGTGTGTCTATATTACACTTCAGATGTTCAAATGTACACAATAAATGGCAGCTAGCCCAGCAGGGGCTTTACAGACATTGCCTGGAAAACTCTGCCCCCCATTAATGTTATCGTTTCCTGCAAATCAGTTATTCATTCACTGAAAAGAATTACTGAGTGTTTGGCTATTTATTTTATGTATATGAAATTGAATCACTTGTCAATTTTTTTTTTTTTTTTTAAAAAAAGAACCCTACTTGTTCTCTCCCCTCTGCTCATCACTAAGGTGATGCCGGTATTAATGTGATGAGCAGGCCAGTTCCTTGGTCAGAAGCATCCAGCCCTACTTCTACTTCCTGAATTTTATGAGCCCCGAGAATGAGAAAAGAAAGGAAGATAAAAGAATAGTGCAGAAAATATAAAATTAGAGTAATCTATGTAAATTGGAAAGCTAAAGAATTCCCCTCCATAATTGAAGATGTGATCATGCAGGCGGTCTCGTCCCTGTCGTCTATTTCATCTTTGAATTAAAAGCACAGAGGAAATAAGCCCACCTCTTGACTAATAATATACAGTCTAAATTTCACATGTCCTCTGTGTCAGTCAAGTCCTGTTTTCAAAAAAACTGCTTCCAGAACACTCCATCTTAAGATGAGCTGTTAATTCCGTAGCTTTTAATAACTGACAACTCCACTTATAAACCCAGGCTGTACATAAATTGTCAGCATCCAAATTTGCCCAGACAAACAGAACTGAGAAAAAAACAAAAATAACATGAAGGGGGGGAAAAAGTATTAGCAGCTGTATAAATAACAGCAGCAGTATTGACTAATAAGAGGCACTAGTGAGACCAGAGAGGCCCAGGAAGGGATTCAAGTCAGCATAGATCAGTTTGGAGGGGTCAGTGCACTTTAGGCTCTTCTAAAACGTGGCCTTCCTTTCAAAAGAAGCATTGGGAAGCCCAACAGAATCCCTTTTTAAGCAAAATCTTAGCTCGTGAAGAAAAATAGACAAGTGAAAATGTTAAGAGAAAGTAACAGTTCAGTTACACTCTTTGCCCTGACATATTTATCACCACAGTTTTATTTGGTGAGAACCACACAATCACTCCAGGTCCAAAAGTTGGAGAACCCTTCTTTTCTCTCTTCAGCCTAACGTAGCTCCAACCCTTCTGGGTCTTCTGGAGAGCTGAATGAATTGAGGGCAGCTGGAGCTGTGGGTCTTACAGAATGTAGGGGTGGGGCTCACAAGCCAAAGAATCAAGAGCTGGAGACCAGCCTAGCACTGTGGGTGGAAATACAACGTGCCTTAAAGTCTAGCATTTTTCTACTTGTCTCATGTGCAGAAAGCAAAAATAAGAAGAAATGACATCAACTGTAATGTATTATGTTTAACTTAATATAGCCACTATAGTGACATTTAGTTTCAACAGATAAGCAATTAAGTCACTGATAAAATAATATTAGCTGGATGTGATGATGTTCCCTTGTCATTCAGCACTTGGAAATGGAGGCAAGATGATCAGAAGGTCAAGGTCTGCTTCAGTTAGTTGACATGCTGAAGAGTTTTTGATAATATGACATAAACTAGAGTCCTTGTAGAAAAGGGAACCTCAGTTGAGAAAATGCCTACACTCAATTGACCTGTGGGCAAGTCTGAGGTACATTTTCTAAATTGGCAGTGTTGGAAGACTGAACCCATTGTGGGTGGTGCACCTCCGCATAGTTGCTTCTAGGAGTATGTAAGAAAGCAAGCTCAGAAAGCCATGGGGAGGATCAAACCTTAAGCATCATTCCTCTGTGGCATCTGCATCAGAGCCTGGCCTGAATTCCTGCTCTGACTTCCCTGGATCATGGGCTACAAGAGGTAAAAACAAATAAACATCTGAGTGGTTATGTAGGAATGCAGATACCCAGGCCAGAGGTGTTAGATCCACTGAAGGTGGAGCTTCAGATGCTTAGAGCCACCCTCTGTGCTGGGAACTGAACTTTTGTCCTCTGGAAAAGCAGTGTGAGCTCTGACTTCTGAGCCCCTCTCCAGGCCCTTAAGTGCTAATGTTTTAACAGCTATAGTGGAATGTGATCTCTTTTGTCATTTTGTTTATTTGTTTTTGTTTTTTGAGATAGGGTTTCTCTGTGTAAAAGCCCTGACTGTCCTGGAACTCCCTCTGTAGGCCAGACTAACCTCGAACTCACAGAGATACATCTGCTTCTGCCTCCTGAGTGCTGGAATCAAAGGCGTGTGTGCTGGAACAAAAGGTGTGTGTATCACCACACCGGGCTATGAAATGCAATCTTATAAACACAATGAAGTTGTGCTTCAAAAGGAAAATACTTTATCCTGCTTCAGACTTGAAGTTGAACTATAGATCAATCAAATTTAATTGAATTTTTATATTTTTATTTTTGAGATTATGATATAATTACTTCATTTCCCCTTCTCTTTCCTCCATCCAGCCTCTTCCATGTGCTACCCCCTTGCTCTGATCAAATTCATGGCCTTTTCTTCTTTAATTATTGTTACAAAGACACATAGTTTGTTTTTTTTTATTTTTATGGGCTCTATCTGTTGCAAAGTTTCCTTGGTGAGAGGTGAGGACGATACACATCTGTGGTTTTAAAGGCAAATACTTAGAGAGTAGTCAGTAATTATGGTGGTTGAGTAAAGTATCTGTTGTAGACTCTCCTTCAAGATCTACAACTCCCCTAGCCCTGGGTAGTTGTCAAGGCCTCCAGTACTAGGCGTGATTTTTCTCTTGTTGACTGGGCTATAAGTTCAGTTGGAGAGCTGTTGGTTACCACGAAGGTGTACCTGCCACTAGCGTATTCTTAGGGTTATAGTGGCATGCAGGTCATTGTTGTGGTTCACAGTCATCATAGCTGGGTGGTGGGGGAAGCTGCTTGTTGGTTTCCAGCTGCTCAGTCCCAAAATAATCACTCAGACACTGTATTATTTAAAACACTGCTTGGCCCATTACCTCTAGCTTCTTATTGGCTATCTCTTACATATTAATTTAACCCATTTCTATTAATCTGTGTATCGCCACATGGCTGTGGCTTACCGGGTAAAGTTCCATCTGGCTCTGGCAAGGCTACATGGCTTCTCTTTTACTCCACCTTTCTTTCCCTGAGCATTAAGTTTAGGTTTCCTTGCCTACCTCTGTTCTGCCCTATCATGCCAAGCCAGTTTCTTTATTAACCAATGGTATTCACATCATACAGAGGAGAATCCCACATCAGCTGGGTGGGACTGTTTGTTGCTTTTCTCCTTTGGAAGCTTGCATGGCACCTTCTGGTATGATGAAAGCTTGTCTCCTGGGAGGAGTTCCAGCTCAGGAACTCCTGACCCATATGATTGAAGTAAATGGTGTCTTCTTACCTTCCACCATTGAGGACAACCAAGGTCAGTAACAATAGCCTATAATCTTTGTGAGTCTCATGGACAACCCTGACCAAAAAGGGCTTGTTGTCCCTGATGTTGGGATTTTTGTGAGATAGCCTATAGCTTCTGGTTTGGTGAGAAGGGAGTATTAACAGAAAGATGGGAAAATTTCATCTCAATCTCTCTCTCTCTCTCTCTCTCTCTCTCTCTANGAGTATTGACAGTATAATTCCTTATGATTTACCTTGTGTTTTTACTGTCTTCCCCCTTCTGTGTTTATTTTCTTCTCCCTTCCTACTTAAAGCCTCCAATTTTTCTATTTCCTCTTTCCAATCACCTGCATGCACCCTACAACTGCCCTCTGTATTGCCCTCCACAATGGTTCTTTTTTACTTTCCTGGTTTCTGTAGTTTCTCCAGGTTATGAATTCACATCTGAAGATTTGGAGCTGAGAATCTTAGATGAATGAGAACTTGTAATGTCTGTCTTTCTTGGTCTGTGTTACCTCGCTCAATATGGTTTTTTTCTGGTCCATCCATTTATCTGCAAAGCTCATGCTTTCCGTTTTCTTTAAACTGAATAGTATTCTGTAATGTACATGGATCACATTTTCATTATCCTTTCATCAGTTGAAGGACGTTAGGCTGTTTCTGCTTTCTAGTTATTGTAAATAGAGAGCTTTGCTGTTCAGATTTTGATAAGATCAAATCTCAGAGTGGTTTTGACTTACGTTTCCCTAATTGCTCAGGACATGAACTTTCTGAGATATTACTTAACTGTTTTTATTTCTTCTCTTAAGAACTCTCTGTTAGGAACTCAGGCCAATTTTTTTAGTTGATCATGTGTGTGTTTGTTTGACACTGTTTTTTTTGTTTTGTTTTGTTTTGTTTTGTTTTGTTTTGTTTTGTTTTTTGAGACAGGGTTTCTCTGTAGTTTTGGAGCCAGTCCTGGAACTAACTCTTATAGACCAGGCTGGCTTCAAACTCACAGAGATCTGTCTGCCCCTGCCTCCCAAGTGCTGGGATTAAAGGCATACACCACCACCGCCCGGCAACACATTTTTTAAGTTCCTTATATATTCTGAATATTAATCCTTAGTCAGATGTATACCTGGCAAAGATTCTCTCCCTTTCTTTGGGCTTCTTCACCCTGTTAATTGTTTCCTTAGCTGTGGAGAAGCTTTTTAGTTTTATGAAGCCCCACTTATCAACTATTGGCCTTACTCCTTAGGCAAATAGAGTCCTATTCAGAAGGCCCTTTCCGACATCATATTATAAGGGTACTGTTTATGTTTTTCTGTCTAGCAGCTTCAGTGTTTCAGGTTTCACATTTAGTTCTTTTAAATTTTTGGAGGTAATTTTTGTGCAAGGTGACAGATATGGGTCTATCTTCACTCTTATATGGGCATCCAGTTTTCCCAGAACCATTTGGTGATCATGGTTTATTTTCTCTGGTGTATGTGTTTGTTATCTTTGTAAAATAGTAAATGACTGAAGTTATGTGAACTCATATTTTGGTCTTTGATTTTGTTCTGGTGGTCATCATGTCTTTTGTTTTTATTACAACGACCCTGTAATACATCTTTGTAGCTGCTACTCACTCCAGCACTGCTTTTTTTTTGCCGAGAATTGTTTTGCCTTTCCAGGTATTTTTGTGGTTCCACATGAATTTTGGGGTAGTTCTTTTTCTATTTCTGTGAAGACTAAGAGGAGGGTTTTGATTAGAATTGCTTCAATCTGTAGGTGGATTTTGGTAGAATCATCATTTTTATCATATTAATTCTACCAATCTATGATTGTGAGATACATTTTTATTTTCTAGTCTTTCTCTCTTAGTTTGGAGGTTTAAAATTTACATGGTAGACCTTCATCTCCTTATCTAAGTCCTTTCCTTATCATTTTGTTCTGATGCCATAGGGAGTGTGTCCATGATCACTATCTTTGTGCATTTGTTCATGGTGGTCAGAAAAGCTACTGTTTTATGCAAATTGATTCTGTCCCCTGTCACACTGCTGGAATTGTTTATAATCTCTAGAAGTTTTCTGGCAGAATTTTGGGGATCTCTCACATATAATATTATGTCATCTACAAATGGGGACAGGTTGACTAGTTTTCCTATTTGTATTCCTTTCATTTCTTTCTCTTGATTTGTTTCAGTGACTGCTTTGAGAACAGTATTGAAAAAGAGCAGGGATAGTGATTGCCCTGTCTTCTTCCTATTTTCAGTGGGACTGCTTCAATTTTTTTCTCTACTAAAGATGGTGTTGACTATGGGTTTTCCATGTATAGCTTCTGTTATGTTGAGATGTGTTCCCTTTAGTCCTACTCTCTCTAGGACTTTTTATCATGAAGGAGTGTTGGATTTAGTCAAAAGCTTTTTCTGGACCTAGTGAGATGATAATGTGACTTTTGTCTTTAAGCCCATTTATGTCATTTTTCAAATTTAATTGAATTTTGAGTCCTGCAATACATATATTTCAATAGTTTCATATCCATATTTGACTCATGGTGACTATTTGGGGGCTAGGATAGGACTAAAGGGTGGTAGATGAGGATGAAGGGGGCAGAGGAGAAAAGAAAGAGCCAGAAATACAAACCATGTCAGCAAGACTGAAAGTTGGAATTCGTATTTTATTCTGTAAGCAATAAACAGCCAGTACAATGTATGTCATTTTCTGGTTTCTGGTGTAATAAATTAGCTAAAACGGCAGTTTTTTTATCTCTCAATTCTGCTTGTCAGAAATCTGAAGTGAAGTCTGATGAGATAGATGTCTCAATGGTTAAGAGCCCTCTTTCAGAGGACCTAAGTTTGAATTCCATTGCCAGTGTCAGGCTGCTCACAACTTCCAGCAACTCCAGCTCCAGAGGATCTATAACCCTAACATCCTCCTCTTGCATCCATCAGCACCTGCACTCATGCATACATGCCCACACAGTTATATACATAATTTAAAAATAAATAAAGAAATGAATTTTTTTAAAAAAAAATATCTGAAATAAGAGCTATTGGGCTAAAATAAAGACATCATTGCTCGCCAGTTTCTGTGGTTCTGTAGAATAGACCTAGAGCCTTGTTTATGTTGTGTAAGTACTCTACCAACTGACTAAGCTGCATCCCGTGTCCTCCACCTTAACCTCTTCAGATTAAGAATTAATTATTATTAAGTGACATAGTTTAGGCTAACATGTTCTGTACCCATCAACTATTTTTTTAGCCTATCATGGGTGGGTCTTAAGCAGGAAAGAAGGGACATAATTTCATATACAATTTGGCAGGTAGTGTGCAGAAATCTGGATGAGGGTGAGGGAAAGCATGGAGAAACATTAGCAAATCCTGTCCAGGTCCCATTTCTCTTATTCCTTTAGGACACTTCTCACTACCACTTGAATCATGACCTTGAAAGGAGTTCAGAGCCTGGCATCGCCCAACTCAAGGCCAAACAACTACCACAACCAATTCATCTGGCCATGAGCATGTAGGAAGAGTTTTTCTTTGCTTATCAGCCACTCCCAATTAACCATTCCGAGACTTATTGTTAGTTATAAATGCTCTGTCAATAGCTCAGGCTTGCTACTAGCTAACTGTTACACTTGAAATTAACCCATATTTCTAGTCTACCCTCTGCCATATGGTGGTACCTTCTTTCAACACAGCATGTTCATCTTAGAGACTCCTGAGACCCTGCCCTTCTTCCCAGCATTCTCTCTGCCCTAAAAATGCTTCCTAGCTACCAGCCAATCAGCTTTTTATTAATGTATGAGAGCAACACATTCTTACAGTGTACAGAAGGATTATTACACAGCATGAGCATACATTTCAAAGTGAATGCTTGGTCTTTGTCTTAGTTGGAGTTCCTATTGTAATAAAATATCATGACCACGAACAACTTGAGAAGAAGAGGGCTTATTTCATTTTACAGCTTACAAGTCCATTTCTGAGGGAAGTCGGGGCAGGATCCTGGAGACAGAAACTGAAAGCAGAAGCCATGAAGGACACTGCTTATTGGCTTGCTCAATTCACTCCTTTTTAACTCCCCCTACCCAGTGAAGTGGGCCCTTCTCCATCAATTAGCAATCAAGAAAATGCTCCAAAACAATCTGATAAAGGCATTTTTTTTCAGTTGAGACCTCTTTCCCTGATAAGTCTAGCTTGTGTCAAGTTGACAAGTAAGATAAAATGCAACCAGGACAATCTTGAAATGTTCAGACAAAACTAGAAGGGAAAACTGTCTTACCTGATGTCTCATAGAGTTGAAATATTCAAACAACCATTGTAAACAGCTGTCGTTCCTGCTGCATGAAGAAAACTCTACAGGGGAAGAGAATTAAGCCAAGGCCTGAGGGAAAGGCAGGATCCACAGAGTGTGTGTGTCCCTCACTGAGCTATATGAGGCATTTTCCTTATGCTCTCTTGATATGTGGAAGAAATAGTGGTTTTCTTCTCTTTCTCCTTAGGTCAGTTTGGATTAAGTTTCTGTTGCTTTCCACCAAGCAGTCCTGGTTAATCCAAGTCTCCAAAAAAAAAAAAAATGGGAACTATGGAAGTGGTTCAGTTAGGAAACATTTGCCTCGCAAGCATGAGCATTAAGGGAAAGAGAAGTAAAACAGTAGCTGTCTGTTCACAAAGGGAGCTAACCCATTTCCTTTCAATGAGGGTTTTTTTTTTTTTAAAGAATTAAAAGGCCCTGAGGTCATGATGGGGCCTCAAGGTGGGAAGGAGGGCATCAGGCAGAAACAACACAATTTGAGAAGATCTAAGCCTGTGGGAGTTCCCTAAAGCCTAGAGAAGACCTTCATTAAGAGTGAGAATAAAAGAAAGAGAAGGGAGGAGAAGTATCTGCCATGAGAGGGATGCAGGGCATGATGCTGGGGGCCTAGGAGCCTCTTCAAACAGTGTTCAGCACATCCCTCCAAGACTGTAGGAGTGTCTCCAGACAAAATCCCCAGAACAAAGGGAAGGGCTGACTTTTTGTAACCTTTTAGAGGTGCTAGGATGTTTCATATAACATGACTTAGTTCAACATAGCCTCTATCACAAAGATCATGAGGTGTCCAGGTGCCAGTCAAGACCATTAATCAGAGGCTTCTCTTCCACCACAGCACAGATAACACCTTAAAGCGAACAAAGAGTTTGATTCGAGGATCCCTTGTAAAAAGCCAAGGATTACACCCACTTGCAATCCCACTACTGAGGAAGAAGAAATGAGCAAATTTCTTGGGTTTTCTGGCCAACTAGCCTGAAGGACCAGGTCAGTGAGAAGCCTTGTCTCCAACAAAAGGTGTGAGGTTCCTGAAAAAGGGCAACAGAGGCTGTCTTCTTCATGCACACGTGTACCTGCAAACATAGAGGGCTGGAAGAAAGACTAGGAATGGGCAAGTCTTATGTGTTATCTCTGAGACTACACATTCACTTCTAGTTCCTCCTGTTCCTTTTCCCTCCCAAATGGGTCAATTAGCTTTTCTATCTCCTGAGAAGACCTTGGCCCCATTGTTTTTCCTTCCCAATGAGATCCAGTAAAACTCAGCAGGGATGGATCTCAAAGACAAATTTCTAGGAAAGAGACCTGCCCAGTCCAGCTTGAGTCCCTGGACTCTGCAATATTGTCAAGGCCTACCTTGGGGGAGAAGTGGATCTGTGTCTCTGAGTGCACGTGGGCAGAGCACACTCCCCATGGCTTATAAATAGCCCTGCCTATTTTGGCTGGTAAGAGTTCAAACTTATAATCAGCTATTTTCCAGGACAGAGAGCCAGGAGCAAGAATCCTGCGATATTCAGGAAGAAAGGGGGGTTAGCTGTTTTCCAGGGTAATAATGCATGCCCGTCGAGAGCTCATTAGAATAGCACAAAGCAAGATAATTCATAAACCATTATGTAGATATAATGTGTTTACAACTATATGTCTACATTAAAGAGTAATGTGCCAAAGTCCTCTTACTTTATAGGGTTCTAAAAATGCTTCCAAATTTCAATATAGGTATACAATGTACTATGATCATATCCAACCCTTGTTTTGCCTTTCCAACACTCCAGGACCCCAGCATGTCCTCTGCTCAACTTCATGTCATTTTTTTATTCAACTGCATTCAATTAGTGTTTCCCATATATGAAAGGGTGTCGGGTCATCCATTGGTATACAAGCAACCTACCAGTGGTCACACTCCCAAAGAAAATGACTCTTCCTCCCTCTTTTCCCATCAATTGCCCATAACTCTTCAGCTAGAGGTGGGACCTCATAAGCTCCTCCTTATCCAAGATGGAATTTTTAACTGGCTTACTCTTGACTAGGTAACCCCAACTGCTATGAGTTGATTAGTGCAATGGCCATGTCATGTCTAGAAGACAGGACTTCACAGTCATAGTGAAAACCTACCCAAATCAGAGAGAGGAGATGCTGGCTGATTGATAGTTAGCTGATTCAGATTTCTTACCAAACTTGAGTCTCAAGCAACCAGTGTTTATTCTTTCACACACTCAAAGACATTTCCTGAACTTCTAGTAAAATCCAAGCACTACTGCAGGCCCAGGCACTTAGAGAGCAAATAAGAAAATTGTGTACTTGTGGGCCAGTGAGATGGCTCAGTGGGTAAAGGCACCTACACCGAAGCCTGGTGAAACAAGTTTGCTCCATGGGCTCCACATGATGGAAGGAGATACGTGACTCTTCTGACCTTCACATGTATGATATGGCATGCCTGGCACACAGAGTATGTGCACATACACAAAATAAATGGTGAATATAGGCTCTTAAACTTTAAACAGGATCTATTCCTGGATAGCTTATGTTCTGATGGAGACAGGTAAAAAGTGATCGGCTGTGCTCAGTGACAGTCAGTCCGACGGCAAGGACTAAAGCAGGGGGCTCCATGTCCTCTGCCAGTCTGAGAAGAGGGGAGCATTGTGTGCTTTTAGTTTACAGATGGTTTTCACACAATACCAGCAAACCTCACTTATCTCAGCTCTGCTTATACCCCAGGATCCAGATATCAGGAAGATTATACTAGAAATGTTTGTTCTGAGCTATGGAACCACTAATCACTTGTTGGCCATTAAGCACGCAGGCAGTAAAATTGGTGTAAACCAAGCTAGGGAAAGCACTGCTTGCCCATCCAAAATCTGCATGCTGAGTGGGCTTTCTGTCCACCAATGGGAAGCAATGTTAAGGAGGGTGAAAATCTTAAGCAATTAACCATGAAGTGAAGTGAAGGAACACGATGCTTTTACATGACAAACGCAAGAAGAAAGATGAGGCCCTCTCCATTGACCCACTTTACAGTGGCATTAGTAAATTAGGAAAATGACCCTGTGACCAAGATACCTTCTGTGAAGCCCTGCCCTTAAAGCTGTTGCTTCACGGATTCTAACACATGAATTTGGGAAAATGAGGTATTACCAATCGCCTAATTATGTGTCAATTGCCTGGATGAAAATACCCCCTGTTAGTGTCCAGCAATGATTGCTGCTGATATATTAACAGTGAATGTTATTATAAGGAACAAAATAGCTATTCAGGTTTTCATATTTCAGGAGGGATAGAAATATGAGTTTGTTACTCTATTTGCTATATAGCTGAGTTGGCCAAGAACCAAAGCAAGCTGAATTGAAAGGCGCTGGACTGGGGGATATAGATCAGTCATAATGCCCTTTAGTAAGTAATTCATTCCTATAAACACACCTATTCTATTTGCCCTCTTCTGTCCTCATAAACACATATATTTTCCATGAAGCTGAATAATGACAATAAAAAGTTCTTCATGGAATTCTGACAAGAGATCAGTAAAAGAACTTTTGAGCATCTGTGAAACTCCAAGACTGTTAATAAAATTACGCTTAGATCAAGGGATAGAACCAGCGACTAGTAACAAGAATTAGCCATAGAGAGTACAGAGGACACAGGGATGCAGATAGAGATGCACAGAAAGGAGTAGGGAGGGACTTAGAGAGTCAAGATTTTTTTGGTTTGGGACAAGTGTAGAGATGCTTCTCTTGCTTGGTCTCTAGCCAAAAAGGAAGATCAGCTGATTGCTTCTCGACTTCTCTGATCTAGCAGGTTTTCACCCCAATATCTGACTCCCAAATTTTAACTGGTAAATAGAATGATAGAGACTTAGTTAAAATCAACATTTGACATCCACAGCCAAACTGGTTCCTGGGGGATCTGAAAGCCCACCAGGCCAAGGTCTAAGCAGCAGGGTGCTGACTGCAGGCCTGTACATCCCAGACTGTAGTTAAAATATCAGTAGCTTCAGGCGTGACCACTAAACCAAAAGAAAAGCAATCTCTTAACTGTAATCCCCTATAAAATCAAAATAAAAAGAACACATACTTTCAACATATAATAGCACAGGATATACATTACCATTCCAAAACATAAGGAAGGGAGGATAAAAGGAAATACTGGACCAAAGCAAGACCAAAAACCAGCTGGGCAAACTCTGAACTCTGCATTGGGCTGCTCTAGAACTTACTCTGTAGACCAGATTGGGCTCAAACTCAAGAGATCCACCAGCCTCTGCCTTCCAAGTGCTGGGATTAAGAGGAGAACCACCATACCTGACTCTAAGCTTTTCTTTAATTCCTTACCACAGGTTGGAAAGATGGGATCTTGTCCTGAGGTTGCCATTTCCTTTATTCCATTTCTTAATCTGTTCATCTCCTTGAATGCAGGACTTAGCTCCCTTCTACTTCCTGGTGCCCCTTTTCTCAATCTGTACGTTTGTATTTTTATTTGTTCAGCTTGCTCCTTTTCATTATAAATCTTCATTAGAGTTACCACTAATAACCATACAACAGAGTCTATACGAAACTGTTTCGAGATTTTCTCTGCCAACAGATTTAATCTAAAACTCTTCACTTTAGCCTCGGGCTGATTCTCTGGACAAGAACAAAAAGCAGCCACTTTCTTCACCAAAATATCACAAGAATGATCTCTAGGAACATACTAAAATTCTCCTCTTCTGAAACCTCTTGAGGCAGCCCCTCACAGTTCAAATAACTCTTAACACCTCTGTCTTCCATGTTCCTACCGGTATGGCCCTTTATACAGTGCCCTCCCATTATGAGGGCAATGGGAACAGAAGCAGCGAGCAGGGTCCAGAAAGCTGTGAGCATGAACTCCCTGGAGTCAGCTTCAGAGAGACAGCTGATATATTGAAGCAATGGGGCTAGCTTACAGAGCTTGAGGCAGGGGACTGGACAAAAGAACAAGAAAGGGAAACACCTAATTTTCATTTGTGGACCTAATTGAGAACAGACAAATGTCGCACCAGTTCCAAAACCAAGTTCATTTTGGTTACAGTGTTTATCAGTGCAATAGTAGCCCTGACTAAGACAGTGATGAGCGTTGTGTGACTTCATTCCTCCTGGATTCCAGGAGGGAAGGGTACCTTTACTGTTGATTCTGTTCACAACCCAGATTGCTTGACAGCTTTGCTTTTGCTCGAGATTTGACAGCCATTATGCGAGACTGTGTATCAGGCTCCTCTTAGCCATAAATCCCTCCGTGGAAATGTGGTTACTGAAACGCACACAGCCCCACTATGGGAGACGCCTTCCAGGGGGCTTTGCCTCATTCAGTGCACACACATACGCAAAGTCCAGCTTTCAGATTATCGCGCAGCCAAGCAATTTTAATTCAGACCTTCCTCACGAGGCACAAGTGAGGGTTAGCTGTTGAAGAATGCACGGAAACACAGTGCTTTATTGCCCATCACTGCCCCTCTCTGCTCTAACCACCTGCCTCCAGAGATCTTCCAAAACTCTTCATTTTTCCCAGCCCGGTTCTGTGCCCTGAGATAGCAGACCTAACTCAGCAACACGAAGCAGAGACTCAACTCAAAAGGAGAAAACAAACCACCTAGAACCAGAGGAGCTGTTTCAACTAGACCTTGCTTCCAGATGCCACAGGCCAAAGATAGCCAGAAGCAAGAGAAACAAAAGAAGCCAATCATTGCCTTGGGGGCTTGTAGTGGATGAGATTCATGTTTGAAATTCATATTGGTGCAATGACCCCCTTTCTTGCTATTTGTAGGTTTCCTCTTTAATTCCTGACTGTAGCAGGAATTAAAGAGGTGTTTGAACCTGACAGCATCTCGAGTGTTACAGCAGCATTGCTTTGATACATTTTCCCAGCGAAAAAGGAAAGAGAAGGGGCATTTCGGTTGGGGTTTTAGGTTACATAGGATCTCAATAGGAAGAAAAGTAGTGTTTCCTTCCATCTTTCTGATGTTGTAGCACTCCACTGCCAGTTATGTGGCAGGTGTTCACGCGTTTTTGCCTTTCTTGGATTCTGAGGGCATTACTCTCTGTTCTGTCCTACTGAATTCCACCTGCCCACATGGCCATCTCGAATCCCTAGGATGTTCCTCTTTCAGATCTCATTTGAAAGATAATTCCTGTACATGTTATAAAACACGCATCCTTTGGTATTTGTTTGGTGTGCAACTCCAGAAGTCTGTATGACACATGAGGGAGTGAGCCAGTGTACTCTGCCTCTCAGTTTTAGGAGGTTCAGAGCTTACAAAACATTTCCTGGATAGAGAGTGACAGTGGCTTGCATAATCTGCAGGGGACCTGGAATCAGAGTATAAACACAAACAGGATAGCTTCCATCCCTTGCCGCATTTAACCATGGAACCTGGAGAATGCCATGGGTTATGTATAGAGTGATGCTGTGTTATCTTTTCCTGAGGAGATGCACATGACCATCCAATTACCCTAGATGGGCACCATCAACAAACCAAAGTATGGTTTCCTCAATGTCTGACTTCTAGGCTGATGAGTTTGTTGGACTTCGTTATATAGTGTAGGCCAGTGGTCACTTACAGTAACATGAGTAACCCCAAATTATTGCACCACCACAAAATGACATCGAATATGGATGGTGACCTCATGGAAGCTGCATCATGGGGTCCTGCTTTTAATCAACTGTTTGTTTCCTGTGTTCGCCAACATTTCTTGAGATCATTTGCAGCCGGGAAAGAAGCCATAGCTGGAATCCCAGGTGAGGGTCACCTGGCCCTCGGGAGGTGCCATAACTCCATTAGCATTGTCATAGACCTGGCTGCCACTCTATTGTCCTACTCAGGTTGCCACGGCTGTCCAGCAACACCCCACACCCAAGATGTGGGCTTTTTTTTTTTATGATCCAGGACAAAGTGCCATACAACGAGGTATCTGGTGAGGTTTCATCCCCATTGAGGAACATTAAGAGGGTAGAATTTACTCTGCCCGTACTATGTAGAGGTGGGACTTCTGAAAAAGATTTGGTTTCTGTATGTCATCTCACTGAAACCTCCTCCGTTGAATCCTGGTGGCTTCCTAAGAAGAGAGAAAGCAATGAGAAGACATTTTGATACAGAACCACCCTCTCTCACACCACGTTGGCAAGAAGGCCACTTCCAGACACCTCTCTCTGCTGTCTAGACTTTGAGCCAACAAAAGCAAACTCCACTATAACTTATTGTGTTGTTAACAGCAGAAAACAAAATAATCTAGGTCTGTTTGGGGAGGACTCGGAGATTGCTCAGTGCAGAATCCTTGAGAAAGAATTCTGAGGCCAGTGTGGTGGGGAAGCACAGCATTCGGGCCATGAATGTGCTATCCATGGGGCTAAAGTGGGGGCTGGAAGAATTGTTTTCAGGTTTATCCTTCAGCACCTAAGACACCTGGATTTTATTCTGTCATTACAAACACACGGGTGAAGAGCTGGTGAAATAGCTCATTCATACAGCATTTGCATGGCATGCATGTGGGCCTGGGTTCCATCATCCCTAGGAACATTAAAAAAAAAGAAAAGAAGGGAAATGAAAAGAAGAGAAGAGAAGAGAAGAGAAGAGAAGAGAAGAGAAGAGAAGAGAAGAGAAGAGAAGAGAAGAGAAGAGAAGAGAAGAGAAGCACCTGCCTTTGTGCGTTCTTTGCATAGTACTTGGGAGTCACAGCGCATCTGTGTAATGAAGCAGAGACGTCTGTCATGTGTGGAAATGGAGAGGCCACCAGCCAAATGGAAGAGGCACCCAGTTATGCTGGGAAGGGATATCATGGCCAGGGCAGCGGCACAATGTACTTCGTGAGAGCAGGGTACTCTAGCTTTCCTTGTGCTTCTGAGTTATGTTGACACGCATTTGGCACCAGCTCTGCAGTTCCACTTTGTGTCACCACACAGCCCCAAATCATTGTCTCAGAGTTATTATGACAATCAAAGTCACATGAAAACGACAACAAAATTTTAAATAGAATTTCTTTTTTTAAAAAAATGGAGGCAGTAAGTTATTGCAGATTCTCATTATCTGACTTCCAAACAAATATTTTGCCATTAGGAAAGCATTTGATTGTCATAATGAAATGAAGAACACAGGTAGGGCTCTAAGGTGGGAGAGGGTTAGAACCCGGATGCTTTTCAATCCTTAATGAATCTGAGCAGTTGGTAGACACCATCAGCCTATCCAATCACATGTGTCAGTGCTTGGTGAAAGTTGACATTGGAAAGGAACTCCTCTCGGTCAAGCCAAGGCTAAGTTACACTCCCAGACCTCTGACCTTCGTTCATCCTGCTGGTTATTGACATAAAAACATCCATTAAAGCCTCAGCTACTCTGAGGTCAAACCCCCTCTCTGTTGCCATCCGTGCTTCCCACAAACCTTGGAACTCAGCAAATGCTGCCGAATGAGTGAGTGAGTGGGTCTGGGCCATGTCACCTGGGTGTTTGGATCATGAGCTTTTTGAAAGCAGCTGGATTTGAAAATGTTCCAGACCTACCAAGTATTTTCCACTCAACTGGAAATTCATTCATGAATAATTTACCAAACTGGCTGGAAGGTAAGGACATGAATGACTGAGGCCCTTGTGGCCTTGGAGTCTTCCTTACTGAGAAGTGAAGTCTTGGCTTTCGCAGACATAGGTAGATACTTGAAGACATTTCCATAGAAATGGCACAGCCTGTTGCAACTTTGTTTTCATATTAAAGAAGATTCTGAAGAAATAAAATTTGAAATTATTATAATAAGAAAAATTTTATCTTGTAGGAGCTTCCTTCTTACATTTGGGGGGCAACTTCCACTCTCTCCTGTGCACTTGGTGCTGTGCAGGTAGCCACAGTGGCTGTGGGTTCATGTATGCAATAGCCATATTCTGTCCAGGAGACAAGACTTCACGGCATTCTCCCCATCATTCAGCTTAGTTCTGAGACAAAGTTTCTTACTGGAACCTAGGACTTGCTGATTCGGCTAGACTGCCTTGCCCCACCCCCACCCCCAGCAGTGGGATTATAAACACAAGCCACCACGTTTGGCTTTTACATGGTTGGTGGGGAATTAGTTCAGGTCCTCCTGCTTGTATAGCTAGCATTTTACCGACTAAGCCATCTCCTCAGACCCTTAGAGTGTTTTAAAGACTGCTGCTTTTAACTCAGGAAAGGCTTCTTAGAATCTGCCTCTTGCTGTCATTGTTCTTATTTGAGTCTCATCATAGGGTCTGTGACAGTTTCCATAATATAGAGTGTTAGATGAGGGGCCTGAACTTTTAAGCTAGATCCCACAGCCTGAATCAGGCCATGTCTCTGGGCATCTCTCCCACTGACACAGAGTTAAGCTGTCTCGGCTGGAACCTAAGAGCAGCCCCTGGTTTATGGTCCTAACCAGTACCTGGTTTCTCATATCCTTTGTCACTTAGGCTATGGTGAACTAAATCATATGATGTGCAACTTCCTACTACAGCTCTGCATCTCTTGTACCTGTCTCCCTGTCTTTCTCTTATTCTCATGCTCAATGAAGTTCCTTCCAGGTTTTAAAGAGAAGCCACACCTCTCTAAAGTTCCATGATGTTTCGATTTGACACTCTTTTTCTTTCTGATGCTGTCCCTCCACTTTGAGGCTCATTCATTGCCTTAGGGTCTTTCCATGGCAGTAATCATACCTGTCTTTGTCAGCTTCCTTTCCAGGATGACCGCTATTGTTATTTCGTTATATAGCATAAAGGAATTAACATGTTTATGGCATATAGATATGAGAAAGGAAAACAAACAAAAACAGAAGTCATTGGCATAATTTAACCAGAACAAATTGTTTAAGCTTAGAGGGAAAACGACTTGATACTGGGTTGCTTAGAGCAAATAAAGTGGTTTCCTATGGATTGCCTAGTGTGTCCTGCATGTATTATTTTATCGACTCACTTGGGTACTTGCCCTGATGTCTGTTTCTGGTTTTTTAATATCTTTGTCTCTGTGTTCTTTAGCAATGTTGTCCTTCAGATTTCCCTCCAAGTTCTTCTAAGACAGATAGCAAAAGGATGAGAGAAAGACCACAGGCTGTGTCTTCCGGCTGCCATAAAGTGTGATGAAATTTAAAAGTTTCTTCAAGCAGACATGATAATCGAGCTCTTCTGGAGATGGAGGGATATAATCAAGGCTTGAAATACTAGAAGGGATGCCTGGAAATAGCAGCAATACGTTGTCTAAATTGCTATATGTTCAGTATCAATGTTTCATCAATGAGTTTCTTGTTTCTGGGTCCACCATTTTAGGGAAATATTTAGGAGGTTGTGGGGACTGGGAGATAGCTCAGAATATGAGGTGCTTGCTGCTCAAGCATGAAGACAGGAGTTGAGAGCCCCAATACTCACTTAAAAATATTGGAGATGGCAGTGCACACCTGTAGCCCCAACACTGGGGATAGCAAATTGGACAAAGAATTTGGCTTTCTACTTTTCTTCATCCATTTGTTCATGTGGTGAGATGGGGAGGTGAAGAGCCTGTCTAAAGCATAGTTACCCTACAGGGCAAGTACAGAAGATAAGGCAAAAGGGGCTAGGGTAAAACCTGTTTAGGTTACAAAAAAGATGCATGAATTCTCCAAATTCTTAGATTTTCAGCATCTTTGCTGTCTTCCCAGGTGACAAGATATAGACTACAGTGTAGGCAGACTTCCCTGTCCCACCAGACAACTCCCAAATAACCATACAGGGACTTATTATTAATTATAAATGTTTGGCCAGTTGCTTAGGCTTATTACTAACTAGCTCTTACAACTTAAACGAACTCATATCTACACTCTACCACGTGTCGGTACCTTTTCAGCACAGCATGTTCGTCTCCTGCTTCCTCTGCATTTGGCAAGTTAGTGACTCTGCCTTCCTTCTTCCCAGTCTTCTCTCAGTCTGGCTTTCATACCTAATCTCATTCTGTTTAGCTATTGACCAGTTGGCTCTTTATTAAACCAATGAGAGGAAAACATCTTCACAGTGTACAAAGGCATTATTCCACAGCATTACAGATGCTTCTCATCACTCATTCCTGCCCAAAGTGAACATGTTCCTACCTCTAGTAAGTACTTCACTTAATGCATCCTCATTTGCAGGGACTAGTGATATGTCTCAGTGGGTAGAGGCAACTGCAATGTAAGCCTGGAGACCTGAGTTCAAGCGCTAGGACTGTACTCTAACAACAATAATAAATATTTTCTAAATTAGGTTTACTTGTGGCTTAGGGAAATTACTGAATTGATAAGGTGCTTATGACATAAATATGAGAAGCTATATTCTTTCTGGAATATCTAGGTTAATAAGATGGCATTGGCATGGTGGCACATGCACATGCTTGTGACTAGATCACTGAGGAGACAGAGAGGGAAGGATTCCCTAGGGCCTTTCCTTGTTAATGAGTTTCAGGCCACTGAGAGAGCCTATCTAAAAAAATAAGTGTTATGGCTCCTGAGAAGTGGCACCCAATGTTGAACTCTGGCCTTTATGAGCATACACAAACATGCACGCACACACACACCACAAACAGACACGTATACATACACACAGGACTTCACTTAACAAATCGTCTGAGGTACATCAAATAAATTCAATTTCCTTTTAAAGTTATTTATGAGAGTTTCAATTAATTTTGCAGAAGGCGACTTTTTTCCTCAAAGCTTTCTCTGTAAGAGCCTTGGCAAGGAAGGGAAAGCTTTCGTTTTTGTCAAGGAAAAATAAACAGTGGCTGCAAAGCTATGAGGGATGAAATGAGGGGTTTACAGGTTGGACTCTACAGCCATCCACATCCTGTGACCCTCGCAGGAACCCCAAGACATGTTGTTTATGACAGCACACAGATTCTAGAAAACACAGGCTATATAGCCAACAGCTGTCGTTTGCTGCCTCTTAGAACACGGACTTCATTAATTCAGGTATTCTGACATGGCTTAACACCTCCTGGACATATTTTATGCCCTGTATCTCTGGAGATCCAAAGGAACAAGGGGTAAGAGACCATGGGAGCTGTCTGTTCAGTGGATGTCAAAGCTATGGAAAATAGGAAAGAAATGTCCCCTGAATTTCTGGGGTAAGCCCTCCTTTCTTCTGCCACAGTCACGCTCTGCTAAGGGCTAGCAGGAGCTCCACCACTGCTCACAGGAGGGCAGGCTCAGAGCTCTGCATCCCTTCAAAACTGACAAGCCAGGCATCGCCCAGTTTTGACCAGGGGCACCAAGTCATCAGTGTGTTGTGGCATGGGGAGGCTATGCATCTCTATCTGCTTTAGAGCATCCTCTAGAGCCAGGTGGATCCAGACTTGGAGATGACTTCTTTTCAAGCTCCAGCTCTGCCGGTCCTTAGGAGGGCCATTGGTTAAGTCAATCACTCTTCCAGAAGGACTCGGTGTGATGTTTTTCTTGATAGGGATGCAGGACCTGACAATTCCCAGAGGGAGGCATCGGCACTCAGTAAGCATCTTGTATCTGATGAGTCTATTATGAGTCACCACCATTATTTCAGCCATCATCCCTGACCTGCTCAATAACCTAGGTTCCATCCAACTTTACGGTAAGTCACTTCCCTATGTGCTTTGGGCAAATGGTTTTAAAAGCACTAATTGGTTTGCTTTATCAAGCAAAAGTAGAGATACTCACCAATGAGTCTTAGCCATTCAGGCCAGTCCTATACAATCCAACCACTTCTACAACACAAACACCAGAACTATAATTTAGATCTGGGAGGTTCTCTTCAAGGGGCCAGATACCAAAGATTTGCTCTTCAGAGTGATGCTATTGCAAGGCTGTGGAACATCTGATAGCCGGGCCTTGGGTCATTGGAGACATTGCAGTTTTGCTTCTTGGCTTGTGGTGTACTCTTGCTTTGCCATGTGCTCCCATTGTGATGGGCTGACCCCCCATGGGTCCAAAGCAACAAGAGACCGTTGATCATCAACTGAAACTTCTGGAACTGTAAGCCCAAATCACATTTTGTCTTTGTGAGCTAGCTATCCCAGGTGTTTGGTGGCAGTAACAGAAAGTAACACAACAAATATTAGAAATCTCTAGAGGCTACATCTGTCAGCCTCCTATGCTTATGTCTTAATTTTGTCTTTATGTTCTCCTAGTTGGCAGTTCATGAATTGAAGAGACTGTGACAGGGTGGATATAATATTCAAACTGAGTAGTATATTTTAGACGGTGTTTTGAAATGTGTGGATTTTGTCTGGTTAAGATTTGTCCTCGTTCCCCCCCACCCTGAATCATAGAAACTGCTACCGAGCAAGGACTCACTAAGCACCAAGTACTTTGATGTGTCATACCCTTTAGTTTTCTCAGGAATCTAATGAATTGGAAGCTGGGTGCCATGCAATTTTAATCCCAGCATTTGGAAGTCAGAAGCAGAAGCAGATAGATCTCTGCGAGTTCAAGACCAACCTGGTCTACAGAGCAAGTCCGGGAAAGCCGGGGCTGCACAGTGAGATTCTCTATCAGAAGGAGGGGAGTGGGGAGTAGTGAATTAGGTCCTCTTCTGTCCTGATTTTCTGTCTGCAAAAGGTGAAGTTTGAAGTTCAAAGATATTAAGTAGCTTGGTGAAGTTAAATAGTGTCCACATGAGAGCACACGTGCAGAACGCTTAGACTAGCAATACTTGTGGCCTCTTCCTCCCCCCAAGGCCCCACCTTCCACAGCTCTTCTATCTCACAGTTATTCGGGTTTTGAAACCATCGATGGATGAAACCTTGGATTATGTTCCAGCCCCTGATACATAACGACTCTCAAAATTCCTGTAGAGACATACCTAGAAGTGTGTTCGAAGAATCTCCTAGAGTCCTTCAATCTGGTCAACTGTACAGTTGAGATTAACTACCACGAGGAATAGAAAATACACTCTATACCTGTCTTAATTTGTCTCTGTGGCGCTGTAAGGAAACAGCATGTTCAAAAGCAAAGTGTGGAGAAAAGGATTTATTTCATCTTATACTTCCGGATATGAGTTCGTCTCTGATGGAAATCACTGAGGACAGGAACTAAAGCAAAGACCAAGGAGGAAGCCACTTACTAGCTTGTCAGCCATGGCTTGCTCAGCTTGCTTTCTATATAGGCCAGGACTACCTGCCTGGGCACGGTATCACTCACAACAGACCGGGTGTTCCCACATCAATCATTCATCAATAAAATGCCCTACAAGCTTGTCCACAGGTCAGTCTGACAGAGACAACTCTTCAGTGGAGGGTTCCTCTTCCCAGGAGTTTCAGGTTTGGGTCATTGACAAAAAGTAATAAGCATATCACCTTCAAGGACTGAATCCCATGGGGTCAGAGGAGGTGTAGCTCTCTGATCACAGTAACTTGACAGGTGCATCCATCTCTAACTCTCATGTAAGTCAGTTACAAAGTTCATGTCCAGGGTCAAGGAATGGTCACCGGCATTGTCTTCACCCTCAGCCTCCAGAACGGTTGCTGACAGTGTTGGGAGAGAAGGGGTGGGCAGGTAAGGAAAGGGAGAGCTCCCAGCTTGGTTTATGCCACACAGACAAGTGACCCTTCCTTCCCAATTCTGCTGTTGAGTCCTCCTAGTCACTGTGTAGAAGAGGACAAGAAAAGCCTTTTCTGGGTCTCTTTTCTGGTCTCAATTTGGAAAGACTTCATCTGACCATGTGCCGACTTGACTCTTGAAGGATTTTGCTGACCTGTGATGAAAAGGCAGAAACCACAGGGCAAGGAATTTTTCTTGTTGATCCCATCACAAAGCACAGAGATCCAAGAACACGAATGAATGGTAGCCAAGAGTTGGCCACCATGGTTTGCTATGTGGAGCCAAAAATACAATCAACATCAAGAATACTTAGGGAGGGAAAGTTTCTTCTCCTGCTATTAATACTTAACCCACAAAGGGTCACATTCACTGTGCTATGTTCTTGCAAAATTAAAGACTTCAGCTAACATTGTTACAAATAAAGAAAGTATCAAGAAAAATCTGACTGAAACATTCCTAGCTGAAGTTTAGATTTCCCTTGACTTTTCTCTTTCTGGTATTTTTTGAGGGGAGTAGTCAGGTGTGCGTGCATGTGTACCCATGCTCTTGGAAGCAAAGTTGATGTCAGTTCTTTTCCTTAATTCTTTATTTTGAGGCAGGGTCTCCCATTAAACTTGATGTTAACAGATTAAGCTACAGTGACTGACCATAGGCCCCTCAGATCAACTTCTGTGTAGCCCAGGGCTAGGATTTCAGGCACATGTCATGCCCTGCTCTTATGTGGGTTCATGTCATATCCAGCTCTTATGTGGGTCTTGGGGAACAAACTCAGGTCTTCATGCTTCTGCTACTGACTGAGGCATCTCCCCAGTCCTTTAGATGAAGATTCTGGCTGTCATTGGCTTACCCTAAAGTTTCATTATCTCCTCAAGAAGAATTCTGAAAGAGGTTGGTTAATGTGGATTCCCCTCTGTATGCTGTGATTACCATTAACAAATAAAGAAAACTGGCTTGGCCTGATAGGGTAGAACAGAGCTAGGTGTGAAAAATTAAACTGAATGCTGAGAGGAAGAAGGCAGAGTCAGGGAGAAGCCTCAGAGCCACTGCCCTCCGGAGACAGACATGCCGGAACTTTGCTGATAGGTCACGACCTCGTGGTGATGCACAGATTAATGGAGATGGGTTAAATTAAGATGTAAGAGTTAGCAAATAAGAAGCTAAATCTAATGGGCCAAGCAATGATTTAAATAACATAATTTCTGTGTGATTATTTCTGGAATCTGGGCAGCCAGGAAACAAACAAACAGCCTCTCCATACAACAGATGGTCATTAGATTTGTTTCTTGACTGAATGATATAATGACTGAGTGTCTACTGTTCTGTAGACTTTTTCCTTGTGGTCACGTAGTCAATGTATGAATACCAAGCTTCATTCACCTTCCAGATAGGAAGAAAGGAAGGAAGATAGAAAGAAAATGAGGTATGACAGGAGGAAGGAAGGAAGGAAGGAAGGAAAGAAAGAAAGAAGGAAGAGGACATAAATAGATATCTAGACATTATATACCTAGGTGAGAGCCAAGTAACAAACTGACATTCTACCCTTTTCAGCTCACCTTAAAGGCAGAAAGAAAAAAGGAAAGAGAGGGAAGAGAGAGAGAAACAGACAGACAGAGAGGCAGGCAGGCAGAGGACCAACAATGAGAGGAGAACTAGATTGGCCTTGAGTTACTAGCCCATTGTTGGATAATAAAAGGCAGGTAATTGATAGAGTGTTGCACAAAAGTGTGTCCACTGTAGAAATGGGAGTTCACAAAAGCTATTGGACAAAGGTGATGGAGGTGGAGGACACATGGGAGTGGGTGCTGACTGAGAACCAATTATATTTCATACAATGACTAGACTACTGATCTTGTAATTTGGGGTAGGGGTTGTTTGTTTTTATTGTTGCTTTTTCCCTCTGGCACTTAAATCTCTTGTATTGGTTCGAAAAAGGTAATACCAAAGAGTAATTTGTGGGGAATTTGAACTCTGTGCTCGAGGGCACATGCATCCACATATGTGACTTGTATAGGGGTCAGAGGGCAATGTCAGATGTCATTCCTTAGGATCTGTTCACCTTTTTCTTTTCTTTTTTTTTTTATTTATTAAAGATTTCTGTCTCTTCCCCACTGCCGCCTCCCCTTTCCCTCCCCCTTTCTGTTCACGTTTTTCTTAAGGCATGATCTCTGCCTGACTTGGAACTCACCACTAGGCTGGCTGGCCACCAACCCCCGGGGAACCTGCTGTCTTTGCCCCCCAGTACTGAGATTACAAGCACACACTCTCACACTCATTCTGTTGCATTTGAAAGCAGGTTCCGGTGATTGAAGCCAGGTTCTCCTGCTAATGTAGCAAGTACTTTATTAATAGAGAGATCCAAAGAATGTGTGTGTGCGGGGCTGGGGTTGAAGGGAGTTGGTTATTCAAGACAGTGTCTCTCTGTGTAACCTTGGCTATTTTGGAAGGGAACTCACTCCGTAGATAAGGCTAGTCTTGAACTCACAGAGATCCACCTGCCTCTGCTCCTCAAGTGCTGAGATTAAAAGCATGTACCGCCACCAACAGCCATAACCAAAGTTTTTTGGATCTCAGTTCAAAGGCTTCTGAGGAAGACTCTGGTGTCTGAATGACTGCCAAGAATTAAATAGCCCTGGACCTTACCTATCTGTATGACAAAGCTTAAAGGCAAAGAATTGTCCTTGGTTCTTTCTCTGACCCTGGGCATCTTGGCCTCTAGAGAAGGCTCTACCTTTCCCTTTGCTCCTGTCTCCATACCTCCTTTCCCTCAGACTCCCCAAACCAGGTCTGCTAGGCCTTTCTCTGTGCTGACTGACAGCAAAGACAGTGAGGCTATATATGCAGGGGTTGTGCAGGACAGGCACAAGGCATCCTGAGATTCATCCTGACCCTCCATGAAGGCAAGTATTATTGCTACTTCTGCATAGGTTTCATTGAAAACAACGGAGCCCACTTTCAGTTCTTTTGACATAAATCACAGCTCACCTCAGTGACCCCTGTGTGGCCTAAAGAAAGTGACCGCCATCTATGCTGTTGTCACCTGCTAATAGAGAATAGCATGAGAAAAAGCTCACGGTGGCCTTTGACTGTGGTTCCTTCTCTCCCACACCCCATTCAGTCATTGAGTGCAGTAAAGGGGAAAGGAATGGGAGTAAGGGGTGGAGGGAAATGGGATTTAAAATGTAAATATGTGATTACTTTTAATGACCTTATTACTCTGACATCAAATCTGTTTGTATTGACAAATAAATATGCAAATGTTTATATCAACACTCACTTCATTAAAATAGTAAATGGTTCAAGTTAATATTAGTGCAGCATTGAAATCTTGAGTAGTTTTGATTACATAGCAATAAGCTACTGATGAGTATCATTATGTACCAATCATACAAAAATGAGCCACCGAAGGCCATATTTCCAAAATTGGGCTGAGCAAGTACATCCACAAAAAGACAGAGACATACACTCTGTGCCAGCGATGCTCTCTTTTTACATCAAAGCATAGTTTGAAGGCACAAAACAGAAAATTACAATCTTTTGGAAATGCAATTGGACATGCAATTATGTAATTAGTGCCCCAGAGGAAGGGTACACAGGTGTTTAGAGAGAGTCTTCCACTCCGCCTACACAGCTCTGCCTCCATTCTCTTGAATTTTATCCAAAGGATGTTTTTTTAGCTTAGACAAGATGCCTTAAAAAAACAGCATCTTTCCAAGTCAGCATGAGTGTTGTCTGTTCTATGACAAAGAACTGCTCTAATTAGTACCCCAGGAGGGACGCAATCCTACAGACTGCGCTCCTGGGGACTCCTTCCTTTCAGGTTCCATATTTGCAGTACAAACGTGGGTGAGAAGATTCGGCTGAGGAAAGGGGGACTTGAAAGACACACAACTCTCAGAACTGCCGGTTTATTTATCCTGTTTGTGTGGATGTGTGGTGTAGGCATGCGTAGGTGTGAGGGAGTATGTACACACATGTGCATCTGACCGGAAAGCCAGAAGTCAATGTCAAGCGTCTTCTTCAATCTCTCCATCTTATCTTTTGAGTCAGTGTCTCTCCCTGGACCTGCTGCGCACTTGCTCCCTAAACAGTTCTGGAGAGCGCCTTCTCTCTGACCCAGTCCCTTGTGGTAGGTCTATGGATAGGAACAACCACACTCAACTCTTTTATATAGGTGCTGGGGGTCTTAGCTCAGGTCCTCTTTCTTGTCTGCCATGCATTGTACTGACTGAACCATCGCTTAATGTGCTTTATTTGAAAACATTCCAGAGACTGCAATGGAAGCTTTCATAGGCTTGAAGCTTCCTGCTTATATTCTAAATATCACATGTTTTAAATTTCCAGTTCTGCCTGGGAAGAGTACAAGTCCTTTGTGTTGACGAAGTGCTGAGCTTTTCATAGTGAAATAAACTTAGTGAAGTTTTTATTTCAAAATGATGATCTTTCCAGGGACTGGCCAGACAGCAAATTCGTTTTCGTGCACATTTGCTATGAACCAGGACCTTGCAAAGTATCTGAAATGAACACAGTTGTCCAAGAGGGTACATTTGGGATAACAGGGGCTAGATATCTGTGGTGGTCTGAATGACAACAGTCCCTATAGGGCCATATATTTAAATGCTTGGTCCCTAGTTGCTTGGCTGTTTAGGAAGGATTAAGATGTGTGACCTTGTTGAAGATGTGTCATTAGGGGTGGGCTTGGAGGTTTCAAAAGCCCACACCAAGCTCTCTGACTCTCTCTCTGTGTCTCTGCCTCTCTCTCTCTCTCTCTCTCTCTCTCTCTCTCTCTCTCTCTCTCCCTCCCTCCCTCCCTCTCTCTCCCTCTCTCTCTCTCCTCTCTCTGCCTCCTGCCTGTAGATCACTATGTAAGCTCTCAGCTTCTACTCCAGTACTATGCCCACTTGCCTAAAAGCATTATCTCCACCCTGATGGTCATGGACTAATTCTCTGAAACGGTAACCAAGCCTCCCATTAAATGCTTTCTTTTGTAAAGAGCCTTGTGCATAGAGGTTTTTCACAGAAATACAAGAGTAACTAAGACACCACCTTAATCCAGCACAATGCCAAAAGGCTTGCTGTGATAAGGCTGCCCACAGAAGAAAATGAGGTTGGCCCTGGACTTGGACTAGGGAAAGACTGGTGATGGCTAGTGGAGAAATGGGGCATTTTTGGCTGCAGCAGAAGTGGGAACAGGAATATAATGGCCCCTTTTTGGATGGTGAGGTGACCAGAACACCCAAGCTTTATGGAAAAGAACACAAGTGGAGAACATCATGTTAGGGAAGACAAGTGCGGAGCACCATCTCAGGGAACACAGGTGTGGAGCACCACCTCAGGGAACACAGGTGTGGAGCACCACCTCAGGGAACACAGGTGTGGAGCACCATCTCGGGGAACACAAGAGTGGAGCACCATCTCAGTGAGCACAAGAGTGGAGCACCATCTTAGGGAACACAGGTGTGGAGCACCATCTCAGTGACCACAAGTGTGGAATACCATCTCAGGGAACACAAGTGCAGAGCACCATCTCAGGAAACATAAGTGTGGAACACCATCTCAGGGAGCACAAGTGTGGAGCACCATCTTAGGGTTTTCTTATTTAAAAATAATGTCAAACTAAGAGCAAAGTTTCAACAACAATAAAAAGATTAAATAGCTCACCTGACAGGATCACACACACACACACACACACACACACACACACACACGAGTGCATTTCCATTAAGCAGAACAGTTTTTTATTTAAGTGGAGACGGGAGATGAATGTGTCAGAATAACACACTATGTGTCCTGTGGGGTCTCTTTTGCCTTCATCCTGCAATGTCTTCCTTTGGCTTATGCGACTCCAGCGTCTTTGAAGATGTCAGGCCAGGACATCTGTAGCATCCCTCAGTATGGACTGGTCCAGTGACTGCCAGGGAACTGAGACTGGGTTACCAATCCAGCTTGGCAAGGGGATCCCAATGGCGATGGTGTGTTCCACTCTTAGAACTTAACATGTCACCTTTTCCTGGTGGCATTAGCTGGGAGCAGTTGGTTAACAGGTGTCTGTCAGTTTGCTCCTTGTGTAGTTACCGTATTTCCATTCGCTGGCAACCTCTGCTCAGAAGGAAGCTGAAGAGTGGCAGGTATGGATGGAGTGTGGTGTGTCAGCTGTGACGTGTGTCTTTTCTAAGAGATGGGAGCTGGCATGTGAGAAAAGACATGGTATTGGAGAAACCCCCACTTGGTTTCACTAGCAGGAGTTTGCTTTCTCAAGATGAAAGGAGATGGCCAGTTCTGATTCATTTGGTCCCAGAGGTTTTGATTGTATGTAGTGAGACATACAATCCCTATGGGGTCAGGGGGGAGGATCACCACTCTTATAGGTCTTTAGGGCTGATCTATGACAGAAAATAACCTATAGAAACATCAAAAAAAAAAAGAGGCCAGGAATAGGTTTGCACCTCAGATCTCCACTCTAAATGGAGACCTGAGGCTCCAGTACTGAGTAAACGGAGAGAGAAACTCCCCAGCAAGAGGTCTCATCACAGGCCTTCACAGGCCATCACAAGCACGTCACAGGCACATCACAGAGCCCAACCAGTGAGCGTGCGGCTGGCTCCTCTGTGAGGTTTATTAGCCCAGACTGCAGGCCCCTCCTCCAGAACGCCTGACTCAGTAGACAGGAGGCTGCATGAACAGTTTGCATCTCTAACTTGTTCCTGGGTGTGGTGGCTCACACCTAGAATCCTAGCACTCCTTGATGGTGAGGTGGGAGCCAAGCCTCGGCTGCCTAGTTACAAGCCAGCCTGACTACAGAGGAAAACTTCTCAGGAGGAGGAGGAGAGGAGGGAAGAAATTTAAAAAATGAAAGCAAATTCCCAGATGATGGAAACAGTGGCTAGCTGGGGAACCTGGATTCAAGGGCCAGGGACTACAGACCCGGGCTCTGAAGACTCAAGCCGTCCTACAGTCTTTCTTTATCCTTTATTGTTTTCCACTCAGAGGGTTCGTTGCTTTCTCTTCTTGTCAATGTTTAAAACATTAGAAAATGTCCATGCGCTTGTGTGCACAAACACAGACATAGAGACGGGGCGGGGGTAGAGGGAGGAAATCCATATTGCTGCCCTCCATTCAGAGATTCTGGCAGCACACAACACACATGCTGCTTTGCCCCAGCTGGAGGAAGTAGTGGTGGGCACCAGCTATCAGGGGCTTTATTCTCTGATTGGCTCTTGCAGGGGAGACATAGTTCTTCACTGACCCTCGAGTTCAGTATTTCTGTCTAAGTGTGTCTGGCAAGGCAAGCCACACGTGTGTGGTAACTCACCACTTACTTTCATACAGGCTGGCAGTCGTTTCATTGGCCAGATTTGAGAACCAAGTGGAGCCAAGAAGATGTTGAGTGGGCCAGCATGTTATGATTAAATTGGTACAGTGGGGAACCCACACTTGGAGCCTGTCATCTGACTGCTTTTTCCTCTTATGTATCTCGTTTCTACCATGAGAAAACAATCCCGTGGATGGTTCAGGGCAGCCCCCTGATATCTACACATGTGTTTGCATCTATGCACTCATGCCTCTTAAAACATGTTAGTCTTAATCTAATGTGATGTCATGGTTTCTAGGGTTTGTACTAACACAAAATAGGTGCAAAAAAGTAGAGACTGCTCAATAATCGTGAAGAGAAGTGACACAGAGACCTGAAGTATTCTAGCGGTCCTATCTATGTAGCAGGAGGGCATTTGTTCATTTCCCCACTGCCCAGACTCCTGAAATAATCACACAAAAACTGTATTAATTAAATCACTACTTGGCCTATTAACTCTAGATTCCTATCAGCTAGCTCTTACTTATTAATTTAACCCATTTCTATTAATCTGTGTATCACCACATGGCTGTGGCTCATGGGCAAGATACCATCCAGCATCTGCCTCTGTCAGGGCTACATGGTGTCTCTTGACTCTGCCTTCTTCCTCCCAGCATTCAGTTTAGTTTTTCCCCCACCTACCTTTATTCTGCCCTGCATAGGCCTAAGACAATTTCTTTTTTAACCAATGGTATTCACAATATACAGAGGGGAATCCCACATCATATCTACATGCCCTGGGGTTGTTGGTCTTTCCTCTGACGGGTCCAGCAAAAGCAACCCTCCAGTGTCCCCTGGGAACAGATAGGCACATGAGATTATCTGAAGAATACATTTGAGGTAATAGATGGTAGAGGCTTTCTGTTATGGTCTAAATGTTTGTGTTCTCTCCAAAACAAACATGTCTATTTCTTAGCTTCGACTAGGATGGCATCAAAAGGTGGGGTCTCTGGGAGGGAACTGATCTTGTTGGCTCTGCCCATCAGGTGGAATCACTATAAAAGCCTGAGGTAGCTATTTTTCATTCCCCTTTTGGTGGATCTCTCAAGATGTCTTTGGCGCACAGAGTGCTAGCAGATGGTCGACCTGATCTTGGCTTCAGAATGGTAAGCAATTCCTGTTTTCTGTGTGCATGCTAATGTCCCTAAGATACTTTGATTTTGTAGCCTAAGTCATGAAGATGTATTCTGTGTGACAGCTCTGAAGCTGAAGTTTCTTCCACACCCCATTTTTGGAAAACTTAATTAGTTTATGTAGAAGGATGTTCTATAATGTCGACACTCAATGAAAGTTGTTAGATTTTTGTGGTTTGTTTTTTTTCCCTGTTGTCTTGGGTCCCCATCATTTCAACAGTGTGTATATTAGGCAATACTGAGGCTCTTGAAGAAATTGCGATATTTGAACCCCCTCTACTCTATCTGTGTTGCCTGGACGCCTGCCACAAATGAAGAGCCGCAAGTCTAAGCTAAGGAGAGCAAATGCTGTAAGATGTAGTCCACAGGGGCTTTATTTGAGTATTATTTAATATTATTGATATCATCAGTTATGGAACACCTGTCCTGACAGAGGACTCTGGGAGTGAAGACACTGAGAGAGAAAAGAAAATAAAACAATCTTGGAAGTGCAGTTTTTTGGTCATTTTCTGACCTTAAGATCCATTGAAAAATATCAGAATATTCTGTGTGTACAGGGCAGCAGAGGTATTTTAGTGTTCATTTATTCTTTAAAACAACAACGAAAAAAAAAACCCCAATGAGTAATTCTTTCAAGCCAATGTATGCATTATTAATCAGGTAATTTGTGTGATTTAGAAATCTTCATTATTTATATGTATCAGTAGTATTGTATTCCCTGAGCAATGCTTGGGCTCACATAAACTTCCATAGCCTTAATATCAACGTTCCAGCCCAAGCACTTTGGGACAAGTGTTACTTTATGAGAATAATGATTACTAATGATTGGTTCAGGATTGATTTCTTCATTGTGTAGGAAACTGAGAACGTTATAAAGGACATACCATCAAGTGCTTTGAAGAAATGTTCCTATGCAAACTCCAAACATAAATTCCTCTAGCAGGGATTCTGTGACTAGTGAGAATTACCTGGAGACTCTGTAACTCTATAAGCTCTTCCCATCAGGGATCTGGAGGCTTCATGAGCTTTTGTAACTTCCCAGGTGGTTGTGTGACTGTTGTGGGTAGCTGCGGGCTGCGTTCCTGCCGCCCGGCTCCCAGTCGCCTGGCTAGCTTATGCCCTAAAATAACACCACACAAATTGTATTCATTTAAACACTGCTTGGCCCATTATTTTCAACCTCTTCTTGGCTAACTCTCATATCTTGTCTAACCCATATTTAGTAATCTGTGTAGCACAAGTCTTACCGGGAAAGATTCAGCATGTCTGACCTGGCGGCTTGCTTCATTGCATCTGCCCTGGAGAGGAGAGGCATGGCGTCTGCCTCACTTCCTCCCTGTAGGGATAAGTCCCACCCCTTAGGGGACATGTTCGCCTCAGGCTAAAGTTTTCCTATAAATTTGGCGAGCGAGCTCCCAGCGCTCGCTTCTGCTTTCCTGGTCTCTGCGGGAACGATGGTTCTGTAAGTCTATTCCTCCATTAAAGCTGTCTATATTTTGACAATCTGTCTGCATTCGTTTACGCCATTACATTTTGGCGTCCAACGTCGGGCTATTTTGCCCCCGACTCAAGCGTGTAGCCTGCTAGCTAACACAGCACGCTCCCGGGTATCATTTTCTTAGTTTGTGACTCGGGCCCCAGGGCTGAGTCCGAGATACACTAGGCCTTCAGGCCCATAATATCCAGAGAGGCAGGCGGATCTCTGTGAGTTCAAGGCTGGCCAGGCTGTGGTGGCGCACGCCTTTAATCCCAGCACTCGGGAGGCAGAGGCGAGCGGATCTCTGTGAGTTCGAGGCCAACCTGGTCTACAAGAGCTAGTTCCAAGACAGGCTCCAAAACCACAGAGACCACCACCGGCAGGAACCAGTCTCTTGCAGGTAAGAGAAAAAATTTTGTTTTATAATTAAAATGTCTGAACACGTTACCATTCAAGAATTTAACAGTTTTTTTAATTGTACCATGTGGGAGATTTTACAAGAGGTGTCTATCACCCCACCTCTATGGATCTTTCTGGGATTCATAGTTTTCCTTGGCACTATATGGTTTGATAATAGAAATATGATAAAGTCTTTACGAGCAGAGGTTGCACGCTTAAAAACAATTGAGAATGACAACAATCTTCTCAAGAATCAGTTTGAAGTTCTCCAGGAGGAGAACAGATCTTTGTTTAACATGACTCGATCAACTGAGGAAAATTTAAAAAAGGTACAGACTGATATTAAGGAGAAATTCATTACTATGGAAGAGGGAACAGCTGATTTGGATCGTAAGCTCCAGTCCCTTTCTGTAGGAACTGAAACATTACAGGCTGATATTAAGGAGAAATTCATTACTATGGAAGAGGGAACAGCTGATTTGGATCGTAAGCTCCAGTCCCTTTCTGTAGGAACTGAAACATTAGTGGCTGATATTAAGGAGAAACTCATTACTATGGAAGAGGGAACAGCTGATTTGGGTTGTAAGCTTCAGTCCCTTTCTGTAGGAACTGAAATAGTAACTGAGAGAATCAAAACTGCTGAATGTGACTATCGGATTTTGTCTAAAGCTTATGACAGATTGGCAGAAAGATTGTCAATACAAGAAGGCACGGTTTATGCCATAAAAATTATGTCCAAAGATGAGAACTTATCTCTAATGGACAAACTTCATACTTTAGAATCCTCAATGAAGGCTTTGGAACATAATTCTGGACAGGAGATACAGACATTGCAGAAGGCAATGGTGAATAGAATTGAAAAGATTGAGGAATTTCTAAATTCTGATGAAGAAGAACAAACGGTAGAAAGGCAAATTTTAACTACATCTGTGGGTAAATCCCTCCGGGACAATTTCCACAAATCTCTACCTACAGCTCTACCTGCCTTTCCAGTAATAACAACAGAGAAGGTGATTGGTTCCAGAAACCCTAGGGTCATTAAGGAAGATACATGGGAGCATGTCCGTATGAATGATCTCAAAGAAATTAAACAGGCTGTCATGACTTTCGGGATGCATTCCTCTTTTGTTAAAGAGATGCTAAAGTCTTGGGCATCCACAAGCAGAGCTACGCCATTGGACTGGCTCCAGCTGAGCTCTGCAGTCCTTGAGAGTGGGCCGCACTTAAAATGGAAATGCTTGTTCAGGCAAGAGGCTAGACTTTTAGAACAGCAAGAAAAGGCGAAGGGAAGTGACATCTCCCTAGATAAAATTCTAGGTGAAGGACGCTTTTCTGACCCTCAGGAACAAGCTAATTTGGACGAAAACACACTCTCCATATGCACTACAGCAGCCTTAAGGGCTTGGGACAGGGTACAAGACCCAGGACAGAGAATGGAATCATTTGTCACAATTAAACAAGGTCTGAGAGAACCTTTTAGTGATTTTTTACAAAGACTTACTAAGGCTGTGCAAATAGGGATACCTGACCCTGACGCAAGACGTATAATGATTGAGTCTTTGGCTTATGAAAATGCAAATGTGGAATGCAAAAAGATTTTGGGGCCTTTAAGGTTCAGATCAGCACCCTTGGAAGAATGGGTCTTGCATACACTGGATGTTGATACATTTGATTATGGCACTGAAGCATGGGTAGAAGAAGCAATTTCCAATGGTAAAAGGAGACACCAGAATACCAAATGTTTTAATTGTGGCAAAATGGGTCATATGAAAAGGAATTGTAAACAACGGATCTTCAGAAATAATAATAATGCATCTTCTAGAAATAACAGAAATAGGAGGACTCAGCCTTCAGGTTTATGTAGAAGATGTGGAAAAGGTAGACATTGGACGAATGAATGCAGGTCTACAAGAGATAGACAAGGCAACCTGATACAGACGGGAAACGTGAGAGGGGGGGCCTCACAGGCCCCCATGGCAAACATGGTTCAGTCATTTCCAGTTTCTGCAGAGAACGTGCCTCGTCAGGACAATTAGGAAACCTCATGCCTACTGTTACAAACGATAATGAGCAGAAAGATGAGTTACGTGTGTTTTGGCAAACTTCTATAAATGATCAAAGACCTAAGCTGAGAGTGTGTGTAAATGGCATTTTTATTACTGGCCTGCTGGACACAGGTGCTGATGTAAGTATCATTACCCCAGAATCTTGGCATCCGTATTGGCCTCTTCAGAATGTAAATGTTCAGCTCCTGGGAATTGGAACCCTATCTCGAGTAAGACAGAGCACAAGATGGGTTGAATGTATAGGGCCTGAGGGACAAATAGGAAAATTAAGGCCATATGTAGCCAATATTGCAATGAATTTATGGGGTCGTGACCTATTACAACAATGGAATACCCAAATTAACATTCCTGCTACTTCTAGAGCCTATATTTCTGAGAATAATATTAAAAGATATTACAAACGGAGAAAACCGGCCATTCGGGCCATACAAGAACAAGTAATTGAAGCCCCTTCAGAGATACCAACAGCCTTGCCTCTAAAATGGTTGACTGAGAAACCAATATGGACAAAGCAATGGCCTCTAGCTGAGGAAAAGTTACAGGCTTTAGAACAGCTGGTACAAGAGCAATTAGATGCTGGACATATAGAAGAATCTACCAGCCCTTGGAATTCTCCTGTATTTGTGGTTAAGAAAAAATCAGGTAAATGGAGAATGGTGACAGATCTCAGAGCTATCAACAAGGTTATTCAACCTATGGGTCCTCTGCAATCTGGAATCCCTTTGCCCTCTTTATTACCAAAAGGATGGCCTCTTATAGTTATTGATTTAAAGGATTGTTTTTTCACCATACCTTTACAAAAAGAAGATAGAGAAAAATTTGCCTTCACGGTGCCTACTTACAACAATTCTCAACCTTCCAAGAGGTACCACTGGGCCGTCCTCCCCCAGGGTATGTTAAATAGCCCCTCCTTGTGCCAATATTTTGTGAACCAACCATTGCAAATAATACGCAAGAAATTTCCCAAATCTATAATATACCACTACATGGACGACATCTTGTTATCCGATTCAAACATGGATACCTTGAACAGACTGTTTGAAGAAATAAAGATACTTTTACCTAAATGGGGATTGCAAATTGCTCCTGAGAAGATACAGAAGGGAGATTCTGTTAATTATTTAGGTTATAAAATAGGTTTGCAAAAAATTAAGACACAAAAGGCACAAATTAGGAGAGATCGCCTACAGACTCTTAATGACTTTCAAAGACTGTTAGGAGACATTTCCAGTCTACGACCAGCTGTTGGGATAACACCTGATCTAATAATTCATTTGAACAAAACCTTGGAAGGTGATAAAGACTTAAACAGTCCCAGAGAATTAACAGCTGAAGCAGAAAAGGAACTGACAATAATTGAGGAAAAATTACAACAGGCACATGTGGACAGGGTGAATCCAGAGCTCGATTGTATTCTCGTCATATTACCATCCAAAATTTCTCCTACAGGAATTTTAATGCAGAGAGATGATATTATCTTGGAATGGATCTTTTTACCACATAAACCAAGTAAAAAACTGAAAACTTATGTGGAAAAAGTCTCTGAGTTAATTATAAAAGGCAAGCTGAGACTTCGTCAACTAGCAGGCATAGACCCAGCAGAAATTATAGTGCCTTTCACTGCTGATGAACTAAAGAAATTATGGGAAGATAATGAAACATGGCAAAGAGCTTGTGCTAATTTTTTGGGAGACATTAATAACAACTATCCAAAAAGCAAGAGGCTTAACTTCATAAAGAGAACTTCTTGGATCCTTCCTCGAATCGTCCGTGATGCTCCAATAACTGGAGCCCGTACATTCTATACTGATGCCAATAAAACAGGGAAGGCAGGTTACAAATCGGAAGACTTGGGTAAGGTGGAACAAAGTCCTTATGATTCTGTCCAGAAGGCAGAATTATATGCCATTCTTATGGTGCTAAGGGATTTTAGAGAACCTATTAATATAGTTACTGATTCACAATACGCAGAAAGAGTTATTTTACATATTGAAACTGCTGAATTTATACCTGATGATACAGAACTAACCTCATTGTTTATCCAGGTTCAAGATTTGATCAGGAACAGGCTTTGCCCTATGTACATAACACACATCCGATCCCATACGGGTCTGCCAGGTCCTCTAGCACAAGGTAATGCAGAAATTGATCAATTATTGATTGGTAGTGTGCTACAAGCCTCTGAATTTCATAAAAAACATCATGTTAATAGCAAAGGTTTGAAGAAAGAGTTTTCTATCACATGGCAACAAGCTAAGGAGATTGTAAAGAAATGCCCTACTTGCTCTTTCTATAACCAAACGCCACTGCCTGCAGGGGCTAATCCAAAGGGCACCCAAAGGAATGAAATCTGGCAGATGGATGTGTTTCACTTTGCAGAATTTGGCAAATTGAAGTATGTTCACCACACCATTGACACTTATTCAGGCTTTCAGTGGGCAACTGCTTTAAGTTCAGAAAAAGCTGATTCAGTAATCACTCATTTATTAGAAGTCATGGCTATCATGGGTATACCTACACAAATAAAGACAGATAATGGTCCTGCTTATGCCTCTAGGAAAATGAAACGGTTTTTTGACTATTACAATATCAAGCATGTTACAGGTATACCATACAATCCTACAGGTCAAGCAGTCATAGAAAGATCAAATCGAACTATAAAGGATATGTTGAATAAACAGAAAGGGGTGGAAAACACCCCCAGAAATAGGTTACATAATGCTTTGTTAACCTTGAATTTTCTTAACGCTAATGAGAAGGGGACAACGGCTGCAGAAAGACATTGGATAATGGAAAAGTCTACTGAACTAAATCAACCAGTTTATTTCAAGGATGTGCTGACCTCACAATGGAAGCCAGGAGATGTGCTGCGTTGGGGAAGGGGTTTTGCTCTTATCTCCACAGGTGAGGAACAATTGTGGATACCGTCAAAATTAATAAAGGTTCGGTATGAAGAAGAAAAGCCATTTGGAAAAGATAAATAACAATTCATTCACAAGGATGGCGAGCATACTGATGGTAAGGAATTCAGGTAGGTTGGGGGCAGGGTTTTTTTTTTTTTTTATCTCCACAGGAAAATACTGATCTTCAAAGAATTTAAGGGACCCTGAATATTTAATAACTGATGGATGGAAAATAGTTACGACCCACTAAGACTCAACAGTAACATGAGTAAGTATTGATTATATATATATTTTCTTTTTTCTCTTTGAACGCTTCTTTATAAATATGTAGAGCTGGTTTTGGAGTTGGACTATGGCTCAGTCCCTCTTCAATTCCAAGCCTGTTGATAAGAGATATCTCAGAGTTTCTGTCTCAGATCAGGAGCCATGAAATGGGACAGAATGAGGATAATTATATACTTGATAAACTTTCTTTGCTTTTCCTCATATCTGTGTCTTTCTTTATATGTCAGAATATGTCCTTGTTGTTAATGTTTAAATTTCCCATAACAAGCAACAAATTTCCCTACAGTAATTTTTGAAGTTTCCAGGATGAAGATGGGGCCCCACAACATCAACTCAACCTGGTTTTTATGACGTCATGAATATTTTTTTTCTTTTTCTCTTTTTTACGCGCTAATATGAGACCTGTTTTTTGGTACCAACTGCACAAGACAATTTCGAATGGTGCACATTTTTGACAACACTCTGGCCGGACCTTCTCAAAGTGCTCAGGGACTAGTTATAATTTTCTTAGGTCAAAGGTTAATTTGGGAATTTTACCATCATTTGCTTTCACAGGAGCCCCTAAGGAGAACATCGCCCCCATGTCAGCTTGAAGCAATCTTAGAGGACGACGTCCCCTCTCCCAACAGAGTTTGCCCTCAGGGTTAGGGACATCTTTTAGTGGTTGGTTTGGGGTTGAGGGGATGGGGAGATGTTTTATGGAATTAGGGGTATGTTCGAAAAAAAAAAAAGGGGGGGGGATTAACTGGTTTGATGGGATGATTGGTATTTGTGAGTTACTGTTTTTAGAAAATTGTATTGGTACTGTTTTCTGTATATTGACATATTGAATATTGAATGTGAGTGTTCCTACCTCTATTTTTGTATAAGAATATGCTTATATTGTATTGATACATCTACCATATCACAATGTACATTTCTACCTCTGATACTATTTATGTAATAACATTGTTTACATTTGATATGTAATGACATTGTTTACAGATGAAGATCATTGTCTTCATATATTGCACAGTTGTTTATTGTTTTAGTCTTTAAGTTAGATAGATATTGAGAATTATATAGATTAATAGTCATCTAAGTTTGTCATTTGTAATTAGACTAATCAGGTTCTTTAGATATATAGAGATTATACTCAGTATAGATAGATAATCTTCAACCTCTTTGGAGAGCTGTAGAATATGGCCTTTAATATAACTCAGAGTTTCGTGATAGTGAGACACAATTGCTCCTGGCAACACCGCTCTATTCCCGAGAGAACGTTGAGCACCAAAGACACTCCACTGGGAGCTTGTCTTCTTGGCAGAACTGGCCTTTGGGTTAAGAAAAGCCCATACCTCAACCACTGACAAAGATACAGAGCGTGCATCAATGGATACAACAGGACTGTCATATCCTGCCAAGACAGGGTAAGATAGTTTTGAAAAGTTCCTTGCCTTTAATAATGGTATGTCAGTTATGTTAGGCCTTAGCCAAAGTTGGTTGACTCAACATTGCAAACGAGACTTTGGGTGATTGCTCAGGTAGTCAGTTGTCTTTGTCAATTGTTACACATTTGGATCGTTTGTTAAGTAATATTTATTGCCTTCTCGGATCTTTGATGGAGTTGAAGATTATATAATTGTAGTTACTCTCTACATTATTTAGACTCCTTGAGATAGAATGTTTAGCAAAACTTTTGATTCTCAATATTGTTTGTTATATTTATTTGTTATTATTGTATATAGTTGTATTTGGTTTAGTTCTGTCTTATTTAGACAAAAGGGGGAGATGTAGGGATAAGTCCCACCCCTTAGGGGGCGTGTTCGCCTCAGGCTAAAGTTTTCCTATAAATTTGGCGAGCGAGCTCCCAGCACTCGCTTCTGCTTTCCTGGTCTCCGCGGGAACGGTGGTTCTGTAAGTCTATTCCTCCATTAAAGCTGTCTATATTTTGACAATCTGTCTGCATTCGCTTACGCCGTTACACCTCCCAGCATTCTGTTCTGTTTACTCCACTCACCTATGTTCTAACCTATCAGGCCAAGCAGTTTCTTTATTAATTAACCAATGAAAACAACAGATATATGACACTCCCACATCATGTGACAGTAAATCCATGGAAGAATTTTTGCTGTATAGATATGCTTTCTGGAATGTGCTACTGCTGGCATTTGGGGCCCCAGGATCCTATGTCCCATGATACCACCATCTGTATTGTTGGATGGTTTGTGAGTCTCTGAATCTTTATCCACAAGTCTTCAAAACAATTTCCAAACAGTGTCAGGCAAAATGTTTCTGTTCTAGGGTCTGTGGTGGTAGAGAGTGGGCACAATGATAGCTGAGAACAGTCCTTGGGATGAAATAGACATTACACATGGGTATCTTATGTTAGCAAGGAGTTGCGCTGAGGTCTGCACTGAGGAAGCTCTAGGGCCTTAGAACTGGGTGGCTTTGCTGGCACCCACACAACTCCCTGGGTCTGACCTTGAGAGTTGATAGCTGCAAATGTGGACCCCTAACTATACAAAATTCTGGTCTATTCTGATCCAGACCCATTCTGACAAACTGAGCAAGATGATTCAAACATTACTCCATGGTTTGAGCCCAACGTGAAGGCGATATGCAGGGCCACACCAGACATTTGTCTCCTGTCAGGGCCCGGGAGCATTTGTTCCACAATCACCAGATGGCTAAATATCTCTTTCAAATGTAGGAGAAAAGAGTCTTTTCTAAGGCCAATTTTCAACCTGTGTTTTAAAATTTTATTCCAAAAAGATGGGAAACATACATTTTCATTTTGTTTCGAATTAGTACAGTCCACAACTGGTTCTCCTCATTGCGGGGGAAGCCCTGGGACCACTTGCGAGCTCTGTTTCTGATATTTCAGCTCTCCTTTATTTACTTGGCAGAGTTTGACAAGGAGTCTCAGGCACACAATGTATCTCCATTAGCAGGGTAACTGGGGACTGGGGATTGTACTGTGTAATTTCCAGTCGCCCGGAATGGTAACTTGCGTTCTTAATATTTTTGTAAGCCGACTTCTCAGTCATGGCATCTACAAGTATGTCCCCTCCATCCATGTAGTCTGCGTGTCTTGAATGACATGGTCTATTTCACATCTTTACTACATGTAGGTGCATATTGAAAATGCTTAGAAGAAAGGCACTCTGATGCCCATAAACAAGATTTTCTGACCTCAATCAAACCATGATAAGAATGAAAACAAATCTGCTGGATTTCTGAGAGCATCATTGATTTGAGGCTCTAAAATGTTATTTGTATTGAACTCAACCATGTCTAAAAGGTTTGTTCAGTAAACTATCAACATCTTCATTTTCACAGGAGATGCAGTTATCAATGAACGAGTATCATTTAAAGAGAGAAGGGCTTCATGGGTGTCAAAATTTCTGTCTTCGTTCCAAGAAACTGAGGTAGTGGGAAAATTAAAAGTAAGCCAGCAAGCCAAATATTGCACGTTCTTTCGCCTTTTCCATAGATTTTTAGCCTGCATTCCAAAAATTCCGAGAATTAATTAAAGGTATATCTTCTATCAGTGTTTCCATGGACATTTCTAGAGGCCCAGCCTTTAGAGGGAAGGGAAAGATTCTCCACATTCATCAGGTACGTCTTCAATTACTCATGGCCCCGGTGCTATCTGGGAAGTGTCTCCAATAATTGATAATGCAAAGGGCATGATAGGAAGTAACAATGCAATTTATAGCAGAGAGATAAAACCCAGACAGAAGAACACTCACCTTATAATGCAATTAATATGAAAGTAATTATGAGGGTTGGTTCTAATTAGAATACTCACTGAAATCAAGATAAAATGACCAGCGTTGCTTCCTGGGGTTGGCGCTTCATTCTCCAACTTGAAAAGTTGCATGCTTTTCCCAAGTAGGACATAAAAATCTCCACTGTTCAAATGATGCCGTGTAAACTTTGGATTGCAATTGATTGTCTGACCCATAGCTATAAAGCCATCCAACAAAATACAATCTGTATTTCACAAAATTTTACCTTGTGCTTGAAAGTTGAATGTCTGGTATGTCCTCATAAGTACTGGACTGGATGTGTATCCCCAAAAAGTAAACTTAAGTCCTCACTTTTGGTAGCCATGAGACTGTATTAGATAAAAATGTCATTGGCCTTGTGTGAAGTCATACTAAGTGGGTCCTAATTTCAATGATCGCTGGCTTTGTAAGAAGAAACACCATGTGCATGGTACAGGAGAGAAGGTTTTGTGAAGAGGGAGGTGAAAAGAAGGGACCACCAGAAGCCAAAGAAGGCATAGGATGGCCAGGAGGGAGAAGGACCAGATCCTCCTGCCGACATCTGATCTGCTTCAGCACGTGCAGGAAACACATTCTGTTGTTTTAAGCCACCCAGTCTGTGGTACTTGGTTAACACTGGGAAACTAATAGCACACACATTTTTTTTCATGTCCACATTAAGAAATTTATTCAAAATAAGCCTTTAAAAACTCTGTATTGTTGGAAAGTACCAAAATTTTTAATCGTTAAAAATATGTCAATGTACACAACATGGAAGACAAAGGTAGATGTCATTCAGTCTTAATGAACATAAGATGATTTCCTGAACTTAAAACTTCATAAACGTTTCCTTCAGGAGTTGTTCAAATGTTGTTCTTTGAGGCGGTGCTAGTGTAGCTCAGTAGTAGAGCAACACATGGCTAGGGTTTGTTGTTGTAATAGGAGCGGCAGGACTGCGACCCGCCACCCGGCTAGCTTTACCCGGGACAATTACATGGGAACTGTATTCTTTTAAACACTGTTTGGCCCATTAGTTCCAGCCTCTTATTGGCTAGCTCTTACATATTGATCTAACCCATTTTTAATATTCTGTGTAACACCACGAGGTGGCTTACCAGGGAAGATCTTAACCTGCGTCTGTGTTGGGTGGGAGAATCATGGCGACTCCTTGACTCAGCTTCTTTCTCCCAGCATTCTGTTCTGTCTACTCCGCCTACCTAATTTTTTGTCCTATTAGGGCCAAGCAGTTTTCTTTATTAATTAACCAATGAAACAACAGATAGAAAGATGACCCTCCTTCATCAGTTTGTGGTAGCGCAAAAGAATGACTGGGAGAGCATGAAGGACAGAAGAAGACCAGGGAAAGAATTTCCTACAGAAATGTACGATCTAGTCTTTATTTAGAAAACAAAATGAAACAAACCAAAAGCAAGGGAGAGTGAGACGGACATGAGTTCCTAGTACTGGAGAGGCTGAGGCGGGAGGATCATGCATTTGAGGCTACCCTAGCCTATTATGTAGCCTCTGTCTCAAAAGAGGCAAAAACAATAAAAAAAAAAAAAGATGCTCAACAGAAAGAAGAGATGTGATTCCCTAACATCAGCACATAACTGTCAGTGCTGTGTGCTCAGAACTTAGTCCTTTCTTAAGAACTCAGTGAGGGATGGTGAACAGACAGATTTGGTAATCACCCAGATTAGTAGAATATTGTATGTGGTACAATGCTGGGGTGACAGGCAATATTGGTGTGATGCACAGTGCTAGGGTGATAACGCAATACTGGGGTGACAGGAAGTGTTGAGGTGATTGTAAATGAGGGTGCAGGGAGAACATAAAACTAGATTGTTCCATAGGTAGAAATAATGGTTTATTAGGGAATCAATCTGTAGTTGGATTTTCTTTGGACCGTCAGCTCCCAAATAATGACACAGGGACCTCTGATTAATTATGAAAGCTTGGCCTTAGCTTAGGTTTGTCCCCAAGTAGCTCTTACAACTTAATATTAGCCAGCTTATATTAATTGGCATTTGGCCACATGGCTATTCACCTCTCCTCAGTACCAAGACTCTGACTTACTCCCCATCTCACCAGCAAATCCCACCTCTCTTCTTCCCAGAGCTCCCATCTCTTCCCAGAAGTCCTACCTATCCTCTCCTTCCTAACTATTGGCTGTTCTGCTCCTTATTAAACCAATCAGAAGGTGACTTAGCAGAGACTCATCTTCACAGTGTACAAAAAGATTATCGTACAACATCAAACTACCAAGATTGTCTCTTCGGCAAGGGGACTAAAAAGAGTAGCAAACAGGCGGGCCCGCCTTGCCAGTTTTATGGGGAACAGGTAGCAGTCGGCACAGCCTGGGAACTAGTGTGGAAACTTCCATCTGTTATGGTCTTGGAGTTCACTGAGAGCTCCGTGTGCATTTCTGAGGGTGGTTGCTGTAGGGGGCTGATGAGACAAGTACCAAGTAGGCCTGGCAAACAGAAACCCACTCCACAAAGTTCCTGAGGGAATCTGCTTTCAGTTTTGTTTATCCGCTAGCAATGCTTCTGCCAGCCCAGTCAGATTCTAACCTGAGCTGAGCCCAGGTTGTCTTTCAGAATATTGTCTACAGCACTGCCATTTGGGGGGATTGCTTTAGATCTAACAATGATAAATAGTGCCTGGGTGACAAGCAATGTGGGGGTGATTTGCAATACTGGGGCATTGGACAATGCTGTAGTCATAGGTATTGTTGGGGTGATATGCAGTGTTGGGTCACTGGGCAATACTGTGCCCATAGGCCTTGGGGTGTTAGGCAATGTTTAGGGTGAAAGAGACTCCCAGACTGAAAGCATGGGCTTGCAGGTTTATAGAAACAACTCAGCATTGAGGAAGAACAAAGACATTTCTTCATAGGCCATCCTCCATAATTATTCAAGTCTATGATGAGAACAGGTGTCCCCCTCACAAGGGTGTCTGGCTTTGCCTCCTGTATCTTCAGAGCTAGAACGTCAGAAGGCCAGAGGAAGCGTCTCCTGGATGTGTTAAATACCCATGTTTTAAAGTAGCTTATGGGAAACTTTAATTATGTGGACATTTTCCTTAGATACAGCACACATTAGCCTTCCGTCTTTATTGTAACAAATGTTATGTTAGCTGCCAAAACATAACATTTAATTTTGGAAACAATTTTTTTTAATTAATTTGTCCTTATTTAGAAAATTCTTGCGCATGTAAATGGGGTTGTCTGTGCTCTGTGTTGATATTTAAGGTGCTTACATAACCATATGGAAAATGAGATGAAAATTCCTGTTTACATTTCTTGAACATTTTACATATTTTTTAAAGTTCAAATTTTTAATGTTAAAAGTGTTCTTGTTTATAACGCACATAAATATGGTTCTCAGAAAAGTAACTTTAATAAATGTCTTTTTGCTTGGATTGAAAGGCACTGCTTGGAGTTCAGCATCTCCCACAGGGTGAATGTTTGTGTCTCACACTGGCAAGGGGAAGCCCCGAAGGCATGTTTCGTGAGGTTCACAAACTGCTAGTCTCGAGTTCAGACACACTTTGCAGGGCTCTGACCCAACAGCACAAATTTAATGTATTTTTTCCCCTTTACACAGCCTCAGCCACCATCCCAAGGTTTCATGCTAGTGACCTTACAAATTGAGTTGGCATTCTTTTTTTTCCCAGCCACATTCAACAGTTTGAATTTTGCTTTTAAATTTGGCTGCCTTTAGGCAAAGTGTACATCACAGGCTCTTCTCGGTCTACTACTGTCTGCCCTTTTTGTTCATTTAAAATTTCCCATCTGGCCCCCCAAGGCATCTGAGGTTTTCACTTGGGCTACAGATTCTTCTGTAATTAACAACCAAATGGCAAAAGTTGCCAGTTCAAGGGTTGTTGCAATAGGAGGGCTTGCTACTCTGGCTTTCAAATGGTTAGGATATTTTAACCAGGTGGATTAATTTTCCTTGAGTCGTGAGGCTCACCACAGAAGCCCTAGGCTATCTCAGGAGAGGTCCAGGCAACTGAGAACTGGGTGGAGAAGGGCCCAGTTGAGGAGCATGTGTTCTGGCAAACATTGGATACCATCACAGAAAGCAGCTGAACTGGCCGAACCTCTCCTGTCTCCCACAATGTCAGTAGCTGGGGAGCCATGACTTCAGAATGGTTATTGCACTGATGACAGTGTCTGCCCCAGTGTGGGACATAACCTGCCGCCATCATCCCGAGAACATTGCAAGAGAACGCAGAGCATAGGATTTAACACTGAAAATTAGAAGTTGATCCTACTTCTTAGACTAAAATTGAGATTGACAAAATTGAGGTTTATCTACATAAACCCTTAAACAAAGATGTGGCTCTGAATCCTAATTAGGGAACTGGGGGATAGAAAGGAAGCTGGGGATTTTGTCCTGTTTAATTTCTTAAAGGAATCTCTTCAAGAAGAGAAGGAAGTTATCTGGGTACAGTTCTCTCCCTAGGCTGTTTTAGGTTGGCTTGCTGACACATTTTGGCCACACGGGCTTGCAACGATAGCTTTTGCATTTGATAGAACTTCTGAGACTACTTATGACTTAATTGTGGGGCCCCAGGCTCTGAGCCATCTAATTGTTGGTGTACTAGGACACGATTGGCTTCTTACTGCATTATGCTAGGATTAGAATTAGGCTCTGTATAAAATTCCAAACTCAGATACTTTCTCCATCATTTACTTTAACACATTCCATGTGGAGAGCTGGTCTGTTAAAAGGCCACAGATTACTAACAATGGAGATACTTGAAATGTGTTTGTATTAAGACCCTTGGCTGTGACAGCAGTGCCTGGTGATTGGCTGAAAGTCTAAAGTGAGTAATAATCACCCAGAAGTTTGGAACCAGTTTTAAAAACAAGAAACAAGCCCAAGGCCTGAGATTATTTTTATGTGATGAATGTAATCCCCAAGTGCCTTAAAAGACCTTGTCTAATAAATGAGTTCATTATAAATACAGGATCCAAGATCCACTGAAAACAAATCACATTTCTATATACAATAAACGTGCAGAAACTGAAATTAAAAATACAACACTATAGCCAGTTATGGTGGTGCATGCCTTTAATCCCAGCCCTGGGGAGGCAGAGGAATCTCTGTGAATTCAAGGCCAGCCTGGTATAAAAAGTGAGTCCCAGGACAGCTAAAGCTTTTACACAGAGAAATCCTGTCTTGAAAAACAAACAAACAAACAAACAAATAAAAATCCACTATTAGGCAAAAAGAGATAACTTGACAATTAAGAGCATATAATGCTCTTTCAAAGGATCTGAGTTCATTTCCTGACACCCACATCAGGCAATCTACAACTGCATATACTCGAGCAGCAGGGGAGCCAATGCCCTCCTCTGGACTCTGTGGGTGCTGTACTAATACTAATATGTATATGTGTGCACACATACACACCCTTAAAAACTACAACACTGAATAGTTATTTTGAAGAAAGCAACGTACTTACCTACTCATTTAGCAAACATCTATAGGATTTGTATACTAGCAATAACAGAATGCTACTGAGTGAAAGCAAGGAAGATCTTGCAAAGTGAAAAGACATACAATGCTCATGGATTGGAAGCCTCAATGTAGCAGCAATGTAATTCTCCCTGAACTAATCTCTATGCACAATACAATTTGAGGTATAACAGCAGCAAGATATTTCAGAGATAAAGAAAGCTTGTTCTGAATCTTATGTGGAAAGGCTGGAGTTCTAAAATAGCTACAACAACCCTGACCAAAAAAGAATGCTCTAAGAGAACTGGCACGGCATGAAGGTTAGCTATACTCAATAGTGTATGGTAATGGAGAGTAGATATAAACATCAAGGAATGGAAGAGGCTAGAGGACAGAAACAGAGCCACACAAATACACACAAGTGGCTTAGCCACCTCGGCAGAGAAACTGCTTTTGAATGAACAGCAAACCTTGCTGTTTATAAAGAAAACTCATGATTATCATATATTTAATTTAAAAACCATTAGGAAGACACAGATAAGACTCTTAAGGATCTTGGGTCTAAGCAAAGATTTCTTTACATCAAAACAGGATCCACAGAAAGAAAAATAATCAATAAATCATGCTTTCCAGTTTAAAGCCACTACTCTTTGAAAACCATCATGGAATGATGCAAGACAGCTACTGATCAAGAGAGACATTCATAAGCCGTAGACCCAGCAAAGGACTTCTTAACCCATGTAAAACACTTTATAAATCCAATAAAACTTAGACAATAAAATGAGAAAATGGGCAAAGACTATATGCTAGATATTTTGTAGACAAGGATCCATGAAGGCAAACAAATGGCAAGGTGTTACATGTGATTAACTATTACAGAAATGTAAGTTGAGCCATAGTGAGATTTTCCTACATACTTTTCAGAATAGCTTTTTAAAAAATAGAGACTAAAGATAGCTCTGTAGGTTATGAGCATGTACTGCTCTTATAGAGGACTTGAGTTTGGTCCCCAGCGCCTATGCTGGGCAGTTCACAACCACTTGTAACTCCAACTCCTAGGATCCCATGCCTTCTTCTGGTCAGTACAAGCATTGTACTCGTGTGCACAAACCCACACACATATTCATATAATTAAAAATAAAAACCTAAATACAGAAAAAGATAATAGAACAATGTAGTAAGGAGGCTGCTTATTCGTTTCCCAGTTGCCCAGACTCCCGAAATAACCACACAGAAACTGTATTAATTAAATCACTGCTTGGCCAATTACTTAAGCATATTGCTAGCTAGCTCTTACATCTAGAATTAACCCATCTCCATTATGTTATATTTTACCATGAGGCTCGTGGCCTACCAGCAAAGTTTCAGCATGTCTGTCTCTGGTGGTGGATCCATGGCTTCTCTTTGACTCCACCTCCTTTCTTCCAGCATTCAGTTTAGTTTTCCCCACCTAGCTCTGTTCTGATCTGCACAGGCCCAAGATGGTTTCTTTATTAACCAGTGATATTCACAGCATACAGAGGGGAATCCCCACATCATAACAAGTTACATCTGTTAAAGTAATCAAAGAGGAAAAAATTTAAAGACAAAAAGTAACGGCACTACTAAAGGTTGGTGAAACTGTGCAAAAATGAAGTTATTTGAATAGTTCTGGTGTTAATGTAAAACTGCACAGCTGCTCTGGAAAATAGTTCTTCAGTTTACAAGAACGTTAAATCTGCAGCCACCAGAGGATGCAGCCATTTCAGTCCTGGGCGTTAGCCCACAAAAATAAGCTTGTGTTCATTAAAAAAAAAAAAAAAAAAAAAAAAAAAAAAAAAAAAAAAAAAAAAAAAAAAAAAAAAAACCTGTAGACAAGTGTTTCTAACATCGGTACCTGTAACAGCCCCAAACTCTAAGAATCTCACATTTCTTTCAACAGGTAAAGCCAACTATGATGTAACCCGTGGAGCGTGTAGAGCACGAAATACTTCTTAGCAGTAAGATCACAGGATGAATGTGTGCATTAGTTGGAGGATCTCCAGGGAACAAAAGTGAAAAAGGTCAAGGCCAGGGGCTGGAGAGGTGATTCAGCAGTTAAGAGACTCACTGCTTGCACAGGCCCCAAATTTACTTCCTAACATTCACGTACTGGATGGTAAACATTACTTCATTTCCAGGGGGCCCAAGACTCTGTGGCTTCCACAGGCACCTGCAGGTGGGTTATGGTGCACATAAGCCCACAAAAGCACATGTGTGCACACACACAAATAAATAAAAGTAATGAATACATCTTTTTTAAAAAGAGAAAAAGTTCAAAAGTTACTTTATATAGGATTACATTTTTGCAATGAAAACCTTTTAGAAATAGGGGCCCAAGAATTGGGCATTATAGACAAGGAAGGATATAGCTTCATGAGAAAACTTATGGATTTATGGTGTTGAACTGTTCAAGATCTTAACTGTGCTTGTGGATTTATGAATCCAAACACTAATAATGGATTAACTCTACACAGTGTCTATGGAACGTATATACGAGGATGGTTGCAAACGAGGAAGGCTGGGCAGGAACAGTGGATCTCAGCATGGTTGCTATCACAGTTGTATTGTTATCTGTTTGGGGAGCCTGAGCCAAATGCACTAGGCAACTCTCAGAAGTTCTTAAAGTCACAGGGGAGGAACTGGAAAGGTAACCCAATCTGTGATGCAAGCACTGGCCTTGCAAGCATGAGGACCTGGAGTTTGATCTTCAGACTCCCCTCCTCTCAACACTCAAAAGCTGGACATGGTGGTGTGTCCTCTTGACATCCCAGAGACAGGTGGATCTCCAAGCCAGTTGACCAGCCAGCCTAGCCTGTTGAACAAGTTCCAAGTCAGCAAAAGTCCTGTCTCAGGAGTTGGCAACAGATTAATGACAGCTGAGGTTGTCCTGGACCTCCATACACTCTTGCTTACACAACACACTCACATGTGCACGTGCGCACGCGCACACACACACACATCACACTGGTGAATCTGTAATGATCTCACAACAAAAGAAGACGGTTTAAATGAAAGGTTGACAACATCCCATGTAAGTGTGATTGAGGAACTGAAAAAGAAGATAATTAAAGGATCTTTGATAAAGAAGGGACCAATAAGAAATGTCACCATAAAGGTCATTGTGACTATGTGTGTATCAGCAGATTTAATCACTGTGTGGTAGAACTCTGGCCTGGGTACTATGTGTTCTAGGAATTGCCAAACATTCAAATACAAACATCTTTCCTTTAGAAGAACTTTAACTTTAATATACAGCTTTCCACTTGTATGTTCAGGGAAAATTGAAACAAAGGCTTTTCCCTTCTTATTCGGATACAAAATTTTTATGTTTCAAATTTCAACTGATCTGTGCATCTGGTAATTGAGAAGGGAAACTCCTTCTGAGGCAAAATTGATCTTGCTAATTTCTGTTCCTATGTCTTATTTTGGCTTTTTTAAAAAACATTTTTAAAGCTTCCTTTGGGTGAGTGAGTGTGTGTGTGTGTGTGTGTGCACATGTACGTGTGTTCTTGTGCCCATCAGCACATGACAATGCAGGAACAGTATATATCTATATACAGCCATCTACAATGGTATATCATTTTTTATATTGGGAAAGATTAACCTCCGTTTTCCATCCCTCACCTCTGGAAACTAGCAGGCTAACACAGGTGTCTTAAGAAATAACAGTTATAATACCAATGCTTGTTTAGTACTGTGTGTGTGTGTGTGAGTGAGAGGGAGACAGAGACAGAGACAGAGACAGAGAGAGGAAGAAACTGACAGACAGATAGACAGACAGAGAGTATGTGCATTTGGACACATGAAAACCCCAACACACACGTGTGTGTCATAAGGGACAACTTCCAGTACACATCCTCACCTGCCACCTTGTTGTGAGACAGGGTCTTCTTGTTCTCCGCTGCATACTTCAGGCTAGCTTGGCTGTCAAGGAAGTGAGATATGGATTGCAAAGGTTTCTGGGAAGTACAACGAACAAGCCCAAGTTCGAACAGGAGTGTGCTTTATCTAGAGGATTGCAAGAGGCATTTGTGGTTGAGCTAAGAGCAAGGATGAAGGCGGTGAATGAGCTGTGAGAGAAGATGGAGGTGGGGATGCCGTTTAGGCACTGGATCATTAACCCCGCGACCTCAGTGTGGTTCTGCCACTGGAGGGTACAGAGTATAAGTAAATGGATTTAGACCCTCTCTTACAAGAATCATTGTGGTACTTGAATTGGACATACATGAGATATGGGCATACATACTGGTCAATTCCAGAAATGCAGGCATGAGGTTACTGAAATAGCCCTGGCAAGCAATAATATGGCCATGGAGCTTGAAGACAGGTCAGATTCTCAATACACTTCGGAGTGATCTCATAGGGTTTACCACATAGGGTATGAAACTCAAAAAGATGGCAAGGAAAGTTCAAGGCCTGAGGGTCCTAATGCTTCAATTAATACATTCAGCAAATATTTCTGTAAATTTCTTTGCGTTTACAAGGCAAGACAGCTGAGGCCCCGGGGAGAACAGGAGTAAGAAATACGATGAGGCCGAAGGAGAAAGTCCTAGCCTTGCCTGCATACACTTACAAACACAAAGGTCAGCTTGGTCCTTCAAAGGCCAACCAGGTTTGTCACATATCACCCACCAGCCCCTGACATGCGCAGGCACCTTTGGGGATCTACAGTCCAACTTATCCACTACCCAAATTGACCTGTCCAGTCTTGGTTTCCAGTGATCTCTTGTTAACTAGAACTTTCTGAGTCTGCTTCTGCTGAGATCCATAAATAAGCAGCTGCAAAACTTGATGTTAATGTTACAGGTGTTCCTTGATGGTTGACGCCTTGCAAATTAAATGAGTGATACATTCATTCAGCCAGAAAATGTTTATTAAGTACTTACTGTATGCCAGAAACATTACTGGACAATGATAATAAAAGCAATGGCCAGGTTCAAAATTCATGCGCTAATATAGAGAAAATACTGGAAAAGTAGAGAAAATACTGAAAAATACAGAATATGTTAGATAATAAAGAGTGAAGAGAAAACATGAACTCAAGAAGAGAATTGGGATGAGGGCAGTAGTTTTAACTTTATATAAATTGCATCTTGGACACTAGAGATATCACAGGCTAGTACTCTAATTTTAAAATGATAAATGCGGTGCAAATACGAGAGTCTTCCTCACTTCAAGTTAGAACATTTGCCTGCAGAGAAGGTTAATGAGGAATGTTAATTCTCCTCTCTCTGGATCTCTGCCTTTAAGAGGAGCTGTCTTTTTATATTAAAACACGAGGACAGTAGCCTTTGGAAAAGATGTGCACTCTAATTAAAATGGAGAGATTAGCCGCCCCAGAATATTTGCCAAGCCTAGGAAGGTAATTTAATGAAGTGTATACAATTTTATCTGGCTTTAATTTTTAATGAGATAATTTAGAACGTGTTCCTATTTCTCTCATATACCTGCATTGGCCTTGTCGCCAACCTGTTTACAAAGCCTGGAGTGGAACAGGGTTTTGGATCCCTTGATCAGGACTAGAGCATCATGCCTGCCTTTCGGACTCTTCTAGCTTTAGTAGGGTTGGGTTCCCAGTTTGGGATGCTTTATGGTAGTAAGTAAGATTCTGAAAAGGGAAATTTGTGTTGACAAATCTACTTTAAAACAAGTTGGCTAATCTCTTTGTTGGTTAGCCCCTAGTTGGATAGTTTCTTTGTTGACTAATTTTTAGTTGGCTAGTCCCTTTGTTGGTTAGTCCCTTTGTTGGCTAGTCTCTAGCTCATTATTCCCTATATTGGTTAGTCTCTTTGTTGTTTCCTACATCTAACCCATAAATACCAACAGTGCATTGGTATCCAAGGCAATGCGTGTTTGAATAAAAGACTGTGTAGTTTGTATAATAGTAAATGCCATGTGATATGGACTGTGCCATAAAACATAGACTATTAATTAACATTAGGGTTTTCCATTTCTCTCAAGAACACATCATGACTGGAATTTCCAGTCAACTGAGGGCAGACATGAATGGGTATCATACTTTGACCAATGAAATGGAATGACAATGACGGCAACTGTTATGCTTTTTTTTCAATATCTATTTTACTTACATGTATCAATTATACAATTCCATACATGCATACACCATTCACTGATCAAATCTAATTTTCATTTAGCCCTACTCTTTCTATTAATAACCTTGACACTGCTATATTTCCAAGTAGGCTAACTCTAATTTCCACGTGTGAGAAAGCTTCCATCCCTGTTTTCTTCTGGTTAGTTTGTTTCACATAATATAAAGTCCCCAGCTGATTTTACTGCAATTGACAGGATTCTACGACATATTTTCTTGTTAATTCCTCTGTAGAGGGGCATGCAGGCCATCTCTTCATCTCAGCCCAATAAACATGAGCATCCAGGTACCTTTCGATTATTCTTCCATTTGCTTTGACTATCCGCTTGTGTGGTGTATCTGTGTTGAATTTTAAATAGCAACTGTACCTGATAAGGTACCTTGTTAGCATCAGCATATGAAAACTGGGTTTTCTCCATGCTCTTACCAGCACACTTGTTTTGTCTGAGTCTCCTAAGAGCAGTGATGTTGCATTAATTTCTCCTAGAATGACTCTTCGCCCCGGATAGGCACTCATGACAGATCAAAAAAATGATTCTGTCCAAGTCCAGCTTGCAAGACGGTGTGAGTTTATTTAAAGCAGAGCTGGTAAGTCATAGGAGCTTGAGTGACCAAAGATCAGCTGCAGCTCTGAGAAGTGGCATCCCAGAATGGGTGAGCACCTCTCAAAAGCTGAATAAATAGAGCCCCCCTTCAGTTAGCAGGCTCCCCCCTTCCCTTCCCCCTGCAAGCTTTAGTGTTCAGCGCCTCCCAAGATCACGGGCGGCTGAACAGAATTCCATGCAGCTAGAAGGGGCTGTGGGAGGAGGGGTTTGGCTAGCATCTCCGCTGAGGGTCTAGGACTCTCCCCACACCTTCTTCTTACAAGGGAACATCGACTGGGTCTCCCACAGGTCGCCACAGCCACGCTGATTAAGACAGTAACAGCCATGCCATGCCCAGAGGACAGTGTTCCGCAGTTACTATAGTTTTAATTTACATTTTCCTGATGGTTAATAAATGGGATTTTTTTTTTATTTACTTATTGGCCATTTGTATTTCTTCCTCAAAGTCACGTCAGCTCAGATCATTTGCAATTTTATTTTTCACTACATTTCTTGTCTTTTAGTCATTTATTCACAGTGCTATGAATTCTGGATATTAATCTCTTGCCTGATGAAGTTGCAAACACTTTTTGATCTAAGCCTGGTTGTCTGATGTGCTATGACCTGTTTCCTTCGCTGTACTGAAAATGCTTTTAGTTCAATGTAATCCCGTCTGTCAACTTTGCTTTTGTTTCCGGTATTTTGTGTATGTGTGTGGTGGGTCATCTATCAAGATAATTATTATCTGAATAGTATCTTAAAGTATTTCTCTTAAGTTTTCACCAGCCAAAATCTTGCATTTGTGTTTTGGGTCCATTTTGAGTTGATTTTTGTATAGGTTAAGAGACAGGATTCGAGTTCCCAGTTTTCTACACGTGGATTTGCAGGTTTCCCAGTATCACTTGCTGAAGTGGCTACCTTTTCCTAATTACTTTTTGGAGGGGCACCTGTGGCTCCCCAAGAAAGGATTTGTTCTGCACGCTGACCTTCATGTTGGCTTTGGCTGTCATGCTTTCTTGGTTACTATAGCTCCACTGTAGGAGCTGAGGTCAGGAGTTTTTATTTTGATGCCAACGGGTCTTCTGGTTGTGTTCAAGATTTCTTTGGCTATTTGGAAGGTATTTGGTCAATAATTGTATTTATATGGATCTTAGGACTATTTTTTCTCGTTCTGTGAGGAAAGCCGCCAAGATTTCCATAGGGACGTCACTGAGCCGAGGACTCTCCTCCAGTAGTTGGAGTGTCTTAATAGCACTCGTTCTTCTGACCCAAGAGCATAGGCGCCCATTTCCTCATCATCAGTTGGTAGTTCTCACTTTAGACTGAAGGTTTTTGCTTGTGTGGTGCACTTTACGCCTAGGTGTTTGCTTTTGTTTGTAGATAAGTGGGTAGGGTTGCTTTCATGTTCTCCTTCCTGGCAGGTTCATTTTTACCATATACAGAAGGTATATAAGATTTTTGTATGTTCACTATGTTATTGTCACTTAAATAAATTCATTTGTCAATCCAAGTGTTCGTTCAGTCGATCCTTTAAAATATATGTGGGGACGGAGAGCATCTATGATCAAGGATACAGCTTCTATTCCATTTTCTTGTTTGACTGCTCGGGTAAAGACTTGAATGATACATTGAATAAAACGAAAATGGGGGTCCTAAGATGGGAATATTTCTGAACGTAGAACTGACCAAACATAACTTTGTTCTCAAAAAGGTCCTGGGTCCAGCAGGCTGGGGTGATCTGAGATCCTGTGAGGACTAGTAGACAGTTTGCTAGTAGACAGTTGAATTAGTTTCTGCTCTTGTTGCTGGGACAAAACACCCAACAAAATCAAATCACAGCAGGGTTTATTTGAGCTCAGAATCAGAGGGCTTTGGCCCAGTGGTTAACAGCTTGAGGCAGCTGGCACAGCGTGTCCAAGGACAGAGAGCAGAGAGGTAGGCATCAATTCTCCTGTCACTTCTACTGCAAAGGATGGCACCGTCCGCATTTCAGACGAGTCTCCCTACCTCATTGAACCCAGTCTAGAAAATTGCTTACAGATATGCCCAGAAGTTTATCTTCAATGATTCCTTACCCTGTGAAGTTGACAAATAAATATTAATTGCCACACCTGTGCTGGTAGAGGTCTCTGAAAGTCCTTCACCCCATCCCTACAGAGGGGAGTCTACTCCTCCCCTCGCTTATGGGACTGCAGTGGGCAGTTCTCTGGGGCTAGTGAAGGCCAAGTCTATGCACTCCAGTTTCACATGCCTGAAGCTGTCAGCCTACACCAGTGCTCTAGGTTTTTCCTGGAGTGTGGGCACCTTTTCTCAGCCTTCTTCCAGAGAAGATTTTGATGCTGTGTAGGATCGACTCCCTCTGTTTCTTTCTTCCAAAGTTAGTCCCTATGAAATCATGGGGCAACGTAGATCATCCCAGATCCCAACATAAACAGAAGTAGCTGGGGACTGGAGGGGATTTATACTCTTAGGAGTTTTCAAAGTCTTGCTCTGTTGGAGGAATTTTGATAGCTGTATCATATTCCAACTTTTAAGCAATATGAAAACAAGCAAACTGCTTTCAGTGGGATTCCTTCGGGTTAATTCATTAGAAAAAGGACTCTTGTACTTAGGGATAAATAATTTCAAAGCAGTTTCTAGAACAACTTCAAGGCTAAATTGTCGTGTGTGTGTGTGTGTGTGTGTGTGTGTGTGTGTGTGTGTAGCCCTCCGCTTTGCTGTAACAAGGATTTGTGTACCTCATCAAAATTTCCTCTTTCATTATGTGATGGTGGTTGCAAGGCATTGTAGTATCCAATGTAAGTCCTGGAACTTAGTGGAACCTTAGAACATGGCATTTCCCTTTCTCATATTGCTCTCTTTGTTTTCCCAGCTAAGCCGTTCAGTTTGGCTAAGAGAATACAAAGGGTGATATTTACTTAGCAGGAATAAGTGCATCTTCAGCATATCAGAAGACAGTTTCCAGCTTAGCAGGTGTACAACATTCCCAGAGTTGGATGGCCTTGTGTGGATGCTTCCAGAGTGGCTTTCTGGAAGAGATTTTATCTGGGAGAAGACAGATGAGCACTGTATTTGTTATCTTTCTTCCTGTCGTGATGAAAGAGCTTCAGGAATGGAGTTTCTTTGGGCTCCATTTGAAGGGATGCAGTTTGTCATAGCATGGCTGGGACATGAAGTAGCTGGTCACATTGTGTCTGCAATAAGAAATCAGAGGACAGCGAAGGCAGATGTTAAACTCACTCGCTCCTCTCCTTCCTTCAGTCTAGGACCTCAGCCCATGCGATAGCGCTGCCCAAATACAGGATGGGTCTTTGTACTCCGTTAAACATCTCTGGAAACTCCCTCACAGGCAGGCCAAAAGATGTGTCTTCTAGATGACTCTAAGTTTAGCCAAGTAGATACTGAAGATTAACCCTCACAAGCCCATGAAGGTCACATAGGATCAGCTCTTGGGAGATGACACAGAAGAATTGTAAATCCAAGGCCTACCTGAATTGTTCAACAATAAATTTGGGGTGGGGACAATCATCTAGGAGGCTTTTTAATATCATACCTTTTTACTTTTCCAACTTCAGATTTAATTGGCTAACCCATTAGTACACGTCAGTTGGGTTAGGGCAGATTGTACAGTAGCCAAAGAAAGCAAGAACAGTAGAGAAGTAAATAAAAGTCTTTCTCATCTTTGAGGCTAAAAGGCTGAAGCACACTGTCCTCGGGGGTAGCCTGTCCATCAGAGTCAGCTGTGACTCTGCCCCACACTCTTCACTCTGGTACCCCAGATGGAGAGAACAGTTTTTATAACAAAGATTGCATTCCCCAGCCTAAGGGAGCAAAAAGACAATGTGGTCCTGGCTGGTGGCACTATTAGGCCATTGGGAAACCTCTGGGAGGCTGGGCCTTGCTGGAGGAAGGTATCGTGGTATCATGGGAATGTTAAGGATTTTGAGTATTTATGGCCTACCCTTGCTTGCCAGTCACTTCACTCCTTTGACTTTGTGTTTAGAGTTGGGGATGTGATCGCTCAGTTTTCTACTTGCCTGTTGTTGTTATGCCTGGCTCACACTCCCGGAACCGCAAGTCTGAGTAACTCTTTCATCTGTTGCTTTGGGTTATGTTGTGCTGTCTGAAGCAAGAAAGTAACCAATATGGCATGCTTCTGAAGGGAGCGCCTCTGTCATTGATGGAGTGTGTCACCGTCTTTGGATCTGTTAGAGAAGGAAGAGCATGGCTGTCCTTTCAACATCACCTCTTAGCAAATCATGGAAATGAACTTTAGAATATTTAGATGGGTGTTTTCTGAGCTGAGACCAAAATTCCATTCTCTCCTGCTATCTGCTTATGGCACATGTGTGTGTGTGTGTGTGTATGCATGTGTGCATGTATATGCATTATAATGTGTTTGTTTGCATATGTGATATATGTATATATATATATGCCTATTTACTTATATAAGGGCTCATGTTGCAAGGAGGAGGCCACTAGTTAGTTCCCTGCTGCTCAGTTGCAAAATTATCACACAGAAACTGTATTAATTAAATCGCTGCTTGGCCCATTAGCTCTAACTTCTTTTTGGCTAACTCATATTTTAATTTAACCAATTTCTAGTAATCTGTGTATCACCACAAGGCTGTGGCTTACTAGGTAAAGTTCAGCATCTGTCTTGGGCGGGGCTACATGGCTTCTCTCTAACTTCTTCTTTCTCTCAGCATTCAGTTTAGTTGTCCCTGCCTACTCCTGATATCCCCTAGTCTTCTTGCTTATGGTGTGTGTGTGTGTGTGTGTGTGTGTGTGTGTGTGTGTTATAGTGTGTATGTATATGTGATATATGTGTGTGTGTGCCTGTTTACTTATATAAAGGCTCCCATGGGTGTGCATGTATGTAAATGTGTGTGCATCTGGAGGCTAGAGTTTGCTGTCAGGTGACAACCTCCATCCATCTCTGCTTTACCTCCTGAGGCAGGGTCTCTTGCTGAACCCAGAGATTGCTGATGGAAGCCCGTCTATAGGCAGCATGTCCTGACTGCACCTTCCAAATGCTGGCTTTATAGACAGACCACCACACTTGCCTGGCTTTTATGTGGGTGCTGAGGATCTGAACCCTGGTACTCACGGTTACCCAGCAAGTGGTTTATCCACTGAATTATTTCTCTAGCCCCATCCCACCGTTTTAGAACTGACACCGTTGTCACAGATACGAAAGATGATAGAGAGACTCCACTTGGTCAGGAAGACCCACGAAGGATTTGAGACGTATGAAAGAGACAGCATGGTGTTGTCCTGTCAAACAGGTGATCCCTGCCCTACAGGGATCTCACTGGGCTAAGAAGACAGCTTGAAGCTTCTGAATTATGAAGGCGCAATCATCTGATTCCTGTTTGCCTTGGACCTGCCTTTACACAAGTGTGCTTATAAATTGGAGTCGTAGCCTCGGTATCCCCCAAAGTCAGGAAATTTCATCTTCAGCCTCGTTGTTGCTCCCTTGCTGTCTCCAATCAGTAGCTGGGATTGCCATTGATTATTAGAATCCAAGTCACGGTGTAGACTGCGAGGATTTCCACTTGTAGTTTTAAGCCCTATGTGGATGGAAATGACCTTGTTCTTGCTTTGAAAGCTATGTGGGCACACATCCAACAAAAGATGAGTATCTTTATAAAAAATAGCATTAACTAAATGGAGTTGCTAAAGTGAAAATCATTAAATATTGACCGATTCTCTGGGTGGTTGCATTCATTCGAACATGTTTTACTGTCTGAAGAGGAGCACATGAGCTCAGTCATGGTGGAAGCCCAGGTCAGCAAGATGGTGTCTCGTGTGTCTCAAGGATTCTCAGTGTCCACTACATGATTTGGCTAAGGCAGCTTCACCATGTTCCCTCAGCAGTGTTGCGGCCTCTGCTTGTCCTCTATCTCGTCTGAATTTCACCTTCACTTGTTGCTAAGTCAGTCACTGTATTCAAACAATGCTTCTGCCTGTTTTGGTGCCTCGTGCTGCGGATATTTAAATATTTGGATGTTACACAATGATCAGCTCTGCAGTTTGGGACTAAAATCTTTCAACTGAAACCGACGAGGAGGCATTTCTACTAGAGGGCGTGTGATTGAGTCGAGGATGGCCCCAAAGAGGCCTGTGCCACAGGTTCAAACCTCAGGGGAATGACTTTATTGGGCGGTAGTGGAAATGGCAAGTCAGACCTGGTTGAAGTCAGTCACTGGCAATAGTGTCCTTCACAGGACATATTTCATCATTTGCCTCCTAGTCCCTGTCTAGATCGCTCTCCAACTCCTCTCAATCCTCTTGGTCATGAAACGAACCATTTTTCTGCCATTGCATCCTTCTGATTTGCTATGAGCCTAAAATCAAGGGGGTCCGTTATCTTAGGGTTTCTATTGCTGTGAAGAGACACCAAGACCAAGGCAACTCTTATAAGAAAAACATTTCATCAGAGCATCTTCCTTACAGTTTCAGAGGTTCGGTACATAACATCACAGGGAGCATGGCAGGGTGCAGGCAGACATGGTGCTGGCTACACCTGGACCAGAAGGCAGCAAGGAGAGAACTCAGGGTTACACTGAGTGAAGCTTGAGCAAAAGACACCTCAAAGCCCACCCCACGGTGACACACTTCCTCCAACAAGGCCATAGCCACTCCAAAAAAGCCACACCTCCTAATAGTGCCACTCCTTATGAGTTTCTGGGGGCCAGTTACATTCAGACTACCACACCCATCAAACATATCAAAGCCTCTGAAATCTGGAGTCAAGACACATTTTCTGGCTTTAAATTGGTTTCCTTATGTATTCTGTCACTGTGACACAAAGCTAGCTCGCACAGTAAGGATGAGCTGTTTCCATCTCAATTTCCAAAGTGTCTTGGCCAGGGCATGTAACGAAGTGGAAACTCCTATATGGAAAAGCATCCCTGCTACTGATCAGTATGCCAAAAAAATTAATATAACCATCACAGCTAACAAAAATTAACAGATTCCTTAAAAATCTTCTAATTATAAGTCCATGTGAACGTTTTCTTTCTTGTATTTTTTTTTAGATTTGTTTATTTTATTTGATGTGTGAGAGTGTGCCTGCCTGCATGTAATTGTGTGTCCCATGCATGTCTGGTACCCACAAAGGTCATGATACATGGCATTCCCTGGAAGTTGAGCTACAGATAGTTGCGAGCTGCCACATGGGTGCTGGGAATCGAACCCAGGTTTCCTGCAAGAACAGATGCTCTTAACTGCTAGCCATCTATCTTCATGTTCCTCTGAATTTGGTTTGTGGGAATCAGAATTCAAATGAGGGCCACGGCATTTGGCAGATTGCCCGTATCCTGGATCTGGTGATTATTTTCTCACACTATTATTTTATTTATTCCTCTATCTGCCTAATTTCCTGTGGGCAGGCTGTGAAACCCAGAGACTTGGTTAAACTTGTTCCTGCAAGATCTTTCCGGGTAGGGCTGCGTATCTCTTCTTGCGTTACAGCAGGATGCGTGTGGTTTGTGGTTATTCCTCTCTCAGTGCTGTTGAGGCTGATCAGGGATGCTGTTGACTGAAATGGGTAGGAGGATCTGGACTGCTGAAGCTATGTCCGCCTAGCTAGTGGCTCCATTTCATGGGCAGTTTTGGCTATCTGTCGAGGGGGAGGTCAGATTACAGTTGCTGATGAACAGCCAGGAAACCTCCTGACTACACACAGGAAGCATGGCCGTTTCTGGTTCTATCAGAACCATCTAAACCTCTGCATCGGTGATGACATTTTGTATTCCATAGGAGACACAGCGAACCTGGAAGGTGAGACTGCTTGTATACAATCTGTCACGTCACTCCATCACTAATAAGGACTTAACCTCAAACGCAGATTAAAATCTGGGGCCGACGCAGGCAAGGCCAGAAAGAAATCCTATATTTTGAAGAACCTGTGTTATACACAACGTTGTTGAACCCCTGCATATATTATACTCTAGTTTGAGAAAGATGACATTTGAAGCTTTGCACCAAGTCTGCGTGGCCACCACTTAAAGATCTCAAACCAAAGCCTGGGTTAGGGAAGAGCAAATAAACAACACAATGGCTGCCTGTAGCAGTCACTGCTGGCGAGGTGGAGATGTCAGCAAAGTCCTAGGAAGATGAAATTGAAGTCATCTGGTGCTCCCACCCAGCTCAGTTTCAAGAAAACCTTCAAGCAGCACAGTCCAGCCATCAAAGGAAACTGTTAAGAATTCCACTAGAGAAGAGCTAAGCGCCTGTCCACGGTTTTTCATCCACAGTGCTGCTGACACGGGTCCTGAGTATCACTGTTTCTTGTGGGGGGACCGGGCTATGCACAGGAAGACTTTGTTAGCATACCTGGCCCCCAGGCACTAGATGCCAGCAGCAAAGTTCTCCAATTTGTGCAAAGCAGAAATGTAGCCAAACTTTGCCAAATGTGTGTGGGAGGAGAGAAGTCAGTCTCAGCATAGGCAGCAGGACTTGGCAAAACTCTTTCTCATACTGCCAGGACCTGACTCTCTAATTTCAGCCCCGATTGCCATCCCTAGTGGAATCATGACTTTGAGACAGGTCCCATGAGCCTGCCTGTAGAATCACTGTGGAGACAAGTCTTTCAAGTCAGAATTCCTGGGAATACATTTCAGAACTGCTAGTGGAAGAGCTTCTCTCCTGGAAGATGGATCTACTGCACATTGGGGCATCTCTTCGTGGTACCCGTGGATGCTGAAGAAGTGTAGCCTGGGTCCTATTATCCGCAAGATGAGAACAATTTGGTAACTATCATCCTGGGGACCATCATGCTAACTTTTAACCATTGTGATTGAATCTCATAGTTTTGACCCAGAGTCGGTCCATAGTAGTCATTGACTACTAAGTGACTTCTGGAGCCAGAGGTAAGAATCAACTCACTGGAAGCAAAGAAAGCCAGAGAAAATATTGGGGATCTCTCCCGGCTTTATTAATTTCTGACGGCATAATCCTAGTCTGGGTATCTCATATAATGCCAATTATCCAATCATAGAGCTCCTGTCTTTTTTCTAGTTGGATTATTTTCATGTAGCAAAGTTTACCCACATTGTAGTGGTAAAGATCCCTTCCTTCAAGCCTGCACAAACAACACTTCATTGTTTGCCAAGACCACATTTTCTTTGTCCTTTCAGGCATCAGTGGGACTTGGGTTCCTTCCACCTCTTAACTCCTGGTGAGTCCACATTACTAAGAACATGATTGGGAAAATGCCCATCCAGTTCTTTGCCTTTGCCTTTTCTGGATGTAGACACTGAAAAGCTACCCACTGGATCCTAAAATAGTTCAATACTCAATTATCTAAGAATATCGCCATGCCATGGCACTTGCTACAGAAGCTGGGCCCTGTTCCATCCCCACTGGTAATACCCAAAGGGTCCAATTTCACCACATCACCACCAGCCCTTCTTGTCTGGTTCTGGAGAGTTCTTTGTATTTAAAATCATACCCATCCTAATGGGCATAATGTGGGTTTCTCTCAGTTCTGACTTGCAGATCCCTGGTTAGTAGAGTTTGAACATCTTGTCATGTGTTGGTTGGTCATCTATATGTCTTCCCTGATGATATGACTGGTTCAGTTTTCATTGTGTTTTGAGTCATGAACTATTTTAACTCTGTAAATTTTTTTCTAAGTGGTTTTGGACAAGGTTGTGTGCTTTATTGCTGTTCGTTTTATTTTATTTTTTATGTCTGTGGATTTTTTTTCTCTGTGTGTATGACTGTGTGCCATGTGTGTGCAGTGCCTATGGAGGCCAGTGTTGAATCCCCTGGAACTGGTAGTTCCAGGTAGTTCAGAGTAGCCACGTGTGTGCTGGGAATGGGAGCCTGGGTCCTCTAGAGGAACAGCCATTGCTCTCAACCTCAGTCTTCTCTCCAGCCTGCCTTCTGTTTGTTGGTATTTTACTGTTTAGGGCTGCAGCTGTCATTGTAGTTGTTGGGTTTTTTTACTCTTTTGGCTCTTTGCTCTTAGTGGGCCACCTCCAGCTCCCAAATAAACACACAGAGTCTTATTCTTCCTTACTTATAACTAACTTATAACCTAAGGCTTGAAATGACAAGTTGGACCTTGGTTTTTTTTTTTTGTTTGTTTGTTTGTTTTTGTTGTTATTGTATGTTTTGTTTGTTTGTTTTTGTTTTTGTTTTGTGACAACCTGTATTGCCTTCATTGTCCTGGTACTGCATAAACCAGGCTGGCTTTGAACTCTCAGATCCATCTGTCTCTGCCTCCTGAGTGATATTAAAATCATGTGCCAAAAAAGAAAAGAAAGAAAAACAAGAAAAAGAAAAGCCCGACCTATTTCTAGCCAGCTTTTACTTAACAATTATCCGTCTACCTTCTGCCTCTGGGCTTTTGTCTTTCTCTGTTCTATATACCTTTCTTTACTTCTTATTCAATGACTTGTTGATTACCTGACTGACTGGCCCCTAGTGTCCTCCTTTTCTTGTTCCTCCATCCTTTCTTCCCAGATTTCTCCTCCTATTTATTCTTTCTGCCTGTCAACCCTGCCTATCCTTTCTCCTGCCTCACTATTGGCCATTCAGCTCTTTATTAGACCAACCAGGTGTTTTAGACAGGCAAAGAAACACAGCTTCGCAGAGTTAAACAAAGGCAACATAAAGGAATACAACGCATCTTTACATAATTAAACAAATGTTCCACAGCATAAACAAATCTAACATATCTTAAAATAATATTCTACAAAAATCATGCTTGGTAAATAAATATTTTTTGCTTGGTTTTTAAAAATATTTCTGAGCTACCGTTTCCTCAGCTGGAAAATGGTAAGAGCCAAGCAAGGAAAGAATGAATGGAATTATTCCCTGTGTAGTAAAGAAAGGATCTGCTATTTCTTATGGACCAAGGGGATTTGATCACTCTGCTTGCCTTCCATCAGAAGACACGGGCGTGTTAGTCACAGCAGAACTCATGAAATGCTGCAAAGATAGACACACACAGCTTTCAAATGACCCAAGTGACAGAAGAGCTCGTCTCTGCTCCTCCTTGACAAAAGGTGTTTGCTCTAGTTCTCACTCAAAACAGAAATGCAACTACAGATGCTACAGTCGGGAGCTAAACTGCCTTTTGTGGAAGGGTTAAGGTCAGGGGAGAGTAAGAGCCATGTCACAGGCAAACTCTAGAGACCCGGGCAAACTCCAAATGCACACTTCATGTGGCTTCCCTGTTATTTCCTGACTTGTACTTGGAAAGTTGGTACTGGCAAACTGACTACCAATAAATTCCTCAGATATATGTCTTTTCTTTCTGCTTATACCCACCAGCAACTGGAGTCAATGGCAGTCAGTGCGCCCAAACCTGCAAATGCTGCATAGGGCTGCTTCTGGTCCTGGATTCTCATGCTGTTTCTATGAGGAAGACCTACATCCTCATCCTCTCGGGACTGCCCTTTTCTTTCTCATCAGCTAACCCAGCAATCAGAGGCAATACCCACGGACTTTATTTCCTCATCTGCTTCCACGAACTTTCAGTAGCTATCAAACCCGGAATAAAATCCTGATGGGGAACATGCAAGGAACCTAAGATAAGAGGGGTTGGGCAATGGGTACCTGCTAGGGAGGGCAGAAGTCAGTTACCATTTAGGGAGTGTGTAGGGTGAAGAAGAAAAGCGTTGTTATTAACAAGAGAATGATGCATTAATGCTAGTGACCTCCACCATACACACACACACACACACACACACACACACACACACACACACACACCTGCCAATGAGGATTTCAAAATTTCCAAGCCAACTTCTCTTCCTTTCTTCTAAATAATAGAGACTCTTCAGAGAGAAAGAGGCCAAGTTAACCTACATACCAAAGCCTAAGAAAGAGATGATGAGGGAAAGGGAGGAAAAATAAGTCATAGGCTAGGGAATGAGGAGATTTTGTTTTCTTGTTTTCTCCAGATTTTATTGAGAAAAAATATCTGAGGGATTGTTGGGTAAGGTTGAAATGGCAGGAAAGGGAAGAGAATTTTGATAAGTGTTGCTCAAATATGTGGGCTCTCTTTCATGTGAGATTTGAAAGAGTTTCTCCTTTGGCACTTGAACTGTTTTTCTTTATTTTTTCAAATTTTTTTTTCCATAAGATTGAGCTTCACAGAAACCTCAGGCAAGTTAAGTCATAGCCAACATGGGTAGCCAGGCAGTGGTGGTGCATGCCTTTAATCTTGGCACTTGGGAGGCAGAGGCAGGCGGATCTCTGTGAGTTCGAGGCCAACCTGGTCTACAAGAGCTAGTTCCAGGATAGGCTCCAAAGCTACAGAGAAATCCTGTCTCAAAAAAAACTAAAAAAAAAAAAAAAAAAAAAAAAAAAAAAAAAAAAAAAAAAAAAAAAAAAAAAAAAAAAAAAAAAAAAAAAAAAAAAAAAAAAAAAAAAAAAAAAAAAAAAAAAAGGAAAAGAAAAAAAACAGTATGGTCCAATGAGACCTCTTGGAATCAGGCTGACTTTACACCATGTTTAACTGTATCAACTGTGTGAACCAAACAAGAGTCAGTCCATCGCTTTCTTTCTATATTGTTGTCCTCAGAGCAAGGATAGCAAAATTTGCTCACAGATAAAATTATCTCATAACTGTGTGGTACATAAGAATTATTCTGATTGCTGTTCACATTATCTTTACGAGTGTTAGAACTGGAAATATTATATAACTGTACTGAAGTTTGCATGGTCCATGGGTAGCATTGCCAGACAAAATACAAGATGCCTTGTTAAAACAAAATTTTAGATAAATAACAAATGCTTTTCTGTACGAGCCTGTCCCAATTATTGTATGGCAGATACTAAAAATATATTTATAGTTTATTTACTGAAACTGGAATCTGCAAAGAATGCTCCTGTGATCCAAGCTCATGGTTTTTTAGGCGTTACATCCACAGACATCTGCCTCCAGAGGACTGTGCACAGCTTTAGAATGGTGTGAGTACTGTGTGCTTCAGAGCCGCCCCACAGAAATGCTGTCTGAGGCCCTGCTGGGTTTTCTTGAGTGTACAGAATGTGTCAAATGCAGTGCGTGTAAGTTACACAAGAGCTCAGTTAGGTTAATGTTATCATCTCCATGTCTTAAAGGGGCACGACTGAGATTCCGAGATACTTACTAGCCATAGACCTAAGGGATGGAAGTGACGGATGTCCAGACTCAGACACATGCTCTACTACAATGCTCTGTAGCTTTAGGATCTGAGTCTGTTTAATAAAAGGGGCTATAACGGGATGTCGGAGACGGGCTGGCTTATAGAGAATATAGATTTGTTTAGTGTACAGGTTTAAAGGCTCTGAGGTTGGAGGGTAACTGCTGGGTTTTAGTGAAAGCTCTTTAGGTATTTCCAACATGGTGGAGGGCATCCCATAGTAAGTCAGAACAAGCATGTTAGGGAGAAGATCTCTAATCTATGACTGTACTAACTGACTCATGCAAGCAGAGAACTCGTGAGCCAATAGCTTCTTGCAGGCCTCATCCTCAAATATTCTTGCATTTGAGTAGATGGGGTGGTGCATATCACTGTGTGATGTGAAGGTGGAAGGTGGATGTGGCATCACAGAGATGGACAAGTACAGAATGGGGAAGAATCCACCAAAACTAGGCGCGTATGGCAATGCCACAAGGAAATCTGTTACTTTGTAAGTGAAATGAAAATTTCAAACCAATTAAAAGTAATTAATATAAAAAATGGCTTGAGGGAGCAAGCCTTCAGAATCCAAAATCTGGGGGATGTGGTCGCACCGTTGATGTTTACTTCTTTTTTTGTTTTGTTTTGTTTTTGTTTTTCGAGACAGGGTTTCTCTGCGTTTTTGGAGCCTGTCCTGGAACTTGCTCTGTAGACCAGGCTGGTCTCGAACTCACAGAGATCCGCCTGCCTCTGCCTCCCAAGTGCTGGGATTAAAGGTGTGCGCCACCACCGCCCGGCTGATGTTTACTTTTTTAGGGCAGGTTTTCTGGGGAAAGTTTATGACACATAGAAAACACAACCCACTGCTATCAGAGAGTCTCTAGAAAGGTCCCCGATCTATACAGGCAATGGAAGGCCATCACCTATGTTCTGCCAAGTTCAACCTTATAGACATCCAACATGTGGAGGCTCTAACACAGAGCCAAGGCAGCTGGTGTCCATCCACCACTTGTCCCCTGGATGGCTGCCAGCAGTGCACTTATAAAAGGAAAGGAAAGGAGTGCGTGCGCCCTTTATTCTCAAAGCTGACAGCCCAATCATGTAACCTGTATAAAGAGTGTAAAGGCCCCACACAATACACACGCAGACACTCACCCACCTTAGTTCCATCAAAGTCAGACACACCTTGTGGTTCTTTCCATCTTTATTTTGAGAATAGAATCTCTCTGCTTCGTAGGGCTCTGCTGGGAGATCCTAAATGCAGAAATAGGTCCGTGGTGTTGCTTTCAACTCTTCCCAAATGCCGCTGGCAATTTTGCTGAGCATCCACTCATGCAGTAGAGGTAGTCTGGAGGAGGCTTCCTATCTTAGGTGATCCCCGGGAGTCTGGGTCCATCCACTGATGTCAGTGATTATGCTTCTGGTTGGTGAGAGCAGGCCTCTCTCTCAAGAGACTAAGTGCTTACCTACGATGATCCTACCAGGCCCTGCAAAACCTGAGACTCATGATTGTTTAGGACAGTGGCTCTCAGCCTGTGGGCTGTGATTCCTTTGGGCAATTGAATGACTCTTTCACAGGGGTTACCCCAAACCATCTACATATCAGATAGTAACATTACAGTAGCATGTAGTGTTAGTAACATCAGAGAGTAACATGAGTAGCAAAATTATAGGTATGAAGTAGCAATAAAAATAACTTTATGGTTGGGGGTCACCACAATATAAGGAACTATATCAAAAGGTAGCAGTATTAGGAAGGTTTGAACCACTGGTTTAGGCTCCTATATTTATAGGTCATGAGGGTACCTTCTCTCACAAACTAGCAAATTCTGTGCAGGTTAAATATCCTCTATCTGCAATGCTTGGAAAGAGACAAGTTTCAAATTTAAAGGGCCTTTTGATTTTGGATTTTCAGATTGAAGATGGTCACCTTGTCTTGGCTAGGTTTTTCTCTACTTGAGAAAATGCTAGAGCCATCTGAGAAGGGGAAAACCTCAATTGAGGAAATTCCCCCATCAAGCTAGCCTGTGGGCAAGCTTGTAGGCATTTTTTTTCTTATTAGAGGAATAGCCAACCCATTATGGGTGGTGCTATCCCTGGGCAGATAGCCCTTAGCAGTATAAGAAAGCAATCCGAGCAAGATATGAGGAGCAAACTGGTAAGCAGCATCCCTCCATGGCCTCTGCATCAGCTCCTGTCCCAGGCACCTGCCCTGCTTGAGTTCCTGTATGTGTGAGAGAGAGAGAGACAGGATAAGGGAATGAGAATTTTAGCTAGTTAGTCTTCCACATGCATTTTGGAAAAGTTGCTTTCATTATATAAATCTAGCCATTTATGTCTTTTTAATTTAAATAACTTTTTTCCATTTATTTTACAAACCAACCAGTTTCCCCTCCCACTTCTCCCATCTCCTTTCCTTTCCCATCTATCCCCTCCCCATTCACTCCTCCTCCATCTCCATTCAGAAGGGACAGGCCTCCCATGGGCTTGCACAAAGCATAGTGCATCAAGTTGAGGCAGGACCAAATTTTTCCCCTTACGTGGTCTAAGAGGGGCCAGATAATCCATCATGGGGAAAATTACCAAAAGTGAGCTAAGCACCAGGAAGGGGTCCTGCTCTCACTGTCAGAAGCCTTAATAAGAGAGTAAGAAGAATGCAAATAGATCCATATCTATCACCCTTCGCAAAACTCGAGACCAAGTGGATCAAAGACCTCAACATAAATTCAGTTACACTAAACCTGATAGAAGAGAAAGTGGGAAGCAGCCTTGAACTCATTGGCAAAAGAGACTACTTCCTAAATATAACACCAGTAGCACAGACACTGAGATTGACAATTAATAAATGGACCTCCTGAAGCTGAAAAGTTTCTATAAGAAAATGGGCATTGTCAATAAGATACCTCACCAATCCCACATTTGATAGAAGACTGATCTTCAAAATATATAAAGAACTCAGTGTAATAGGGAGAGCTGTGGGCTGTGTCCCACCACCCGACTATCTTATACCGAAATATCACACAGAAATTGTATTAATTAAATTACTGCCTGTCCCATTATATCTAGCCTCTTCTTGGCCAACTATCACATCCTGATCTAACCTGTTTCTACCAATCTGTGTAACACTACAAGGTTGTGGCTTACTGGGAAAGATTTTAACCAGCATCAGTCTCAGACAGGAGCTTCATGGTGTCTGTCTGTCTGTCCTTCTTTTCAGAACTCAGTTATGTCTACTCCACCTACCTAATTTCTGCCCTATCAAAAGGCCAAGGCAGTTTCTTTAATAACTAATGAAAGCAACACAAATACAGAAGGACCTCCTACACTCAAGAAACTAAATATCAAACTACCAAATAATCCAGTTACAAAATGAGGAACAGATCTAGCCAGAGAGTTCTCAACAGAAGAATTTCAAATGGCCAAAAGACACTAAAGAATTGGACAATATCATTAGTCATCAGATAAATGCAAATCAAAATGCCTCTGAGATACCATCTTACACCTGTCTGAATGGCTAAGATAAAAAACACTGATGATAGCTAATGTTGAAGAGGATGTGCAGTAAGGGGACACTCTTCCACTCCTGGTGGGAGTGCAAACTTGTACAACCACTTCAGAAATTGGTATGGTGGTTTCTTAGAAAATTGGGAATTAATCTACCTTAAGACCCACCTATACCAATTAGGCAGAGATCCAAAAGATGCTCAATCATACTACAAAGACATTTGTTCAACTATGTTTAGAGTAGCATTATTCATAATAACCAGAACCTGTAAGCAACCTAGATGCCCCTCAACTGAAGAATGGATAAGGAAAATGTGGCACATTTACCCAACAGAGTACTTCTCAGCTGAAAAAGACAAAAAAAAAAAGACAAACAAAAAAAAAAAAGATGACCTCATGAAATTTGCAGGCAAATGAATGGAACTAGGAAAAAAATCATTGAGTGAGGTAATCCAGACACAGAAAGACATTTATTTCTTAACCACTACTCATTTAGTAAAAGTGACTATCAGCTGGGATTAAAGGACCACCACCTAGTATATGTATACTTAATATATATGATATATGTGCACATACATATTATATGTATGCACATTATATATATTATATTTTATAAGTTTTACGTATGTGATATGTTTATATATAATATTATGTGTATATAATATATATATACAGTTTTATGGCCTTTCTAGAATATTGTATATACAGAATGTGATGATTTCTGGGCAGGGTCAAAGATTTTCATGAAACTATAGGAATCAATAGTGCTATGGGCCTAGGTTCAGTCTGTGTCATGCCCCTCCCCCAAAGATCATGAATTTGTAGCTTGGTCCTCAGCATGATGTTCCCAAGGGGGTTGTATCTTTAAAAGGCAGGGCCTAGAAGATCATTAGGGCATTGGGGCAGCATTGTCTGGTAGAACACTGGTTCATCCTTTTGAGAGGGGTCTGTACGGAAGAGACAAACCAGACCCGTCTCCAGTCTCTGGCTTCCCATCCTTGCACGGCACCAGTTTCCTCCATCCTCAGCTACTCCTGCCATATTACAGTGCAGCCAGGAAGACTGATGGGAGAGACTGACATGAAAGAGGCTACCTTCAGCCTCTAAACTGTAACCTAAATAAACCCCTTATCTTTAGAATTTGCTCAGCTTCAGGGGCTTTTTATTATATCAACAGAAAACAAATTAATACAGTATTGCCGCTTGAAAGTAGCCCCAAGTGCGAATGAGGTCATGCTCAACTTTTTTAGCGATCAGGGAAATGCAAATCAAAACAAGTTTGAGATACCATCTTACACCTGTCAGAATGGCTAAAATCAAAAGTACCAATGATAGCCTTTGCTGGAGAGGATGTGGAGTAGGGGGTACACTCATCCATTGCTGGTGGGAATGCAAACTTGTGCAACCACTTTGGAAAGCAGTGTGGCCGTTTCTCAGGAAATTTGGGATCAACCTACCCCAGGACCCAGAAATACCACTCTTGGGAATAAACCCAAGAGATGCCCTATCATACGACAAAAGTACATGCTCAACTATGTTCATAGCAGCATTGTTTGTAATAGCCAGAACCTGGAAACAACCTAGATGCCCTTCAATGGAAGAATGGATGAAGAATGGAATATATACACATTAGAGTACTATGCTGCGGTAAAAAACAATGACTTCTCGAATTTTGCATGCAAATGGATGGAAACAGAAAACACTATCCTGAGCGAGGTAACACAGACCCAAAAAGATGAACATGGAATGTACTCACTCATAATTGGTTTCTAGCCATAAATAAAGGACATTGAGCCTATAATTCGTGATCCTAGAGAAGCTAAATAAGAAGGTGAACACAAATAAAAACATATAGTTATCCTCCTGGATATTGTAAATAGACAAGATTGCCAGTCAAAAACTGGGAACTGGGGGTGGGGTGGGATGGGGGAAAGGGGAGATGGGGAGAGAAAAGTGAGAAGGGGAGGATGGGAAGAACTTGGGGGAATGGGATGGTTGGGATAAAGGAAGGGTAGATATGGGAGCAAGGAAGTATATATCTTAATTAAGGGAGCCAATTTTAGAGTTGGCAAGAGACTTGACCCTAGAGGGTTGCCAGGTGTCCAGGGAGATGTCCCCAGCTAGTTCCTAGGGCAGTTGAGGAGAGGGAGCCTGAAATGGCCCTATCCTATAGCCTTACTGATGAATATCATCATAGAACCTTCATCTGGCAATGGAAGGAGATAGAGACAGAGACCCACATTGGAGCACCAGACTGAGTTTCCAAGGTCCAAATGAGGAGCATAAGGAGGAAGAACATGAGCAAGGAAGTCAGGACCGCGAGGGGTGCACCCACCCACTGAGACAATGGGGCTGATCTATTGGGAACCCACCAAGGCCAGCTGGACTGGGACTGATAAGCATGGGATGAAACCGGACTCTCTGAACATGGCAGACAATGACGGCTGCTGAGAAGCCAAGAACAATGGCACTGGGTTTTGATCCTACTGCATGTACTGGCTTTGTGGGAGCCTAGGCTGTTTGGATGCTCAGCTTCCTAGACCTGGTTGGAGGGGGGAGGACCTTGGACTTCCCACAGGGCAGGGAACCCTGACAGCTCTTCCAGCTGGAAAGGGAGGGGAGGGGGAGGGAAATGGAAGGCAGAGGCCGGGAGGAAGCAGAAATTAAAAAAAAGAAGAAAGAAAGAAAGAAAGAAAGAAAGAAAGAAAGAAAGAAAGAAAGAAAGAAAGGGGGTATCTAACCAGCACCTCAATCACTTCTGTTTCCTACATCCATCACTGCTACCCTCCTGTCATATCTGAAGCCTATCACTGAGCTGTATGAATTCAGATGCTTTAAGCTGTTGATTTTAAAGTGCAAACTGACATGGAACTGTTAGATTCTATATTGATCTTTGAAAAAAAAGGGGGGGCTCATTTTAAAAGCCATCTTCACCCCTGTAGCTCTGTGACCCAGCACATGTTACCTTTCTCTAATTTTCCATTTTCCACATTTAAAACGGGAATAGGCAGAGTACCCCCAGGGTTGTTTAGAGATGGCGTGCACACATGATGGCAGGCATAAACCCAGCTCACAGCTCACTCCGGTGTTTCTCTCATTCCACAAATAAATGATGCATAGAAAAAGAATCCAGTGTGAGAGCATGCGTGATGACTCTTACCAGGCCAGGCTACAGAATGTCCAAGACCCAATGTGCCATGGAAACACGGATCCCCTTCTTTCCAAGATGACTGAGCGTTTGACGGCAGTAACTGCAGAGTCTTATGCCAGTAGTGAGACTCTGCCGCACGGGGCCTGATGCAGCTGCCCAGGACAGACCTGTAAGGATGACTCTCCTTCTATATCATCCTTTACTGAAAGGAAGGAATGTGAAAGCAGATGGTTTCCAAGTATGGAACGAGAAATACTAGCAGCTGAGGGTTTGCCTCCTAGAACCAACTGAAGCGCACAAGCTCGATTTTCTTCCCCTGCTGGGAGCGTGGATGAGAAATGGACCCATTCCCGGGAGGTGCCACTTCCAATCGACTTTAAGGAGGTGTAGAAGAAAGGATAACTTTTTTTTTCTAATTTGGATGGGGAGCTTTCTGGAGATGGAAGACAAATGACAGAACGGAAAGCGATTTTCAGTGGGGTAACATTATAAATAGCTCTGACGCCATAACAAAGTGAGGCCAATAAAAATGGATGGACCGCACAGCCCAAGATTCCACAAAGATTCTCTTTCAACAATACACTTTATTAATAAATCAGTTTTGTTTGCTCCATTAAAATCATAAAGCCAGCTATTTGTGCTTGGGTTAATGTCAATTTTGTCTTCACTGGAAGGGCCGAGTTGAGCAGCAAAGAATTATTTTGATTTAAGAGGTTTAAAAAATACATTTTTGAAAATTTAATTCTTGTAAATTGAATGAAAAGAAATTTTGTTTAGACTCAGATGTGGATTATCCTCCATTTTTTACAACACAGAGAAGGTTCCAAATGATTCCCCCGATCTCCAGCAGCCTCAGATAGAGAGAAAAGTTCCCTTTCTAGTCCCTCATCCAATGGTCCTCATTGTTAGTGGTTGGATCTCCCATTCAAATTCCAGGACTAAGAACAGGAGCATGCCTTTCTCGGATGGCAATTTGACCTTGACTGAAAAAATCCTCAGCTGCAAAATGTAATACTACTTAATCAATCTGAACATCAAGTACACATTTATTTAAAATCCAAAATTCAAAAAGGCAATGAGCTTCTTGGTTTCTACTTCCTCTTCCCAAGTACTAGAGTAGAAATAGATACAGGAGACGGCAAAAACACAGAGTTCTGAATGTTTGTTTTAACAGCCAGGCAAGATCCTCTGGAAGGGTTGGAAAGAAGGCTTAGATCATTGACAGGGTGTAGAATGTAAAACACATCGTCAAAAGTGTAACCAACTTTTTCTGGGACCATGGATACATGATGAAATGTTATGTCCTTCATTTCAGATGAGGAATTTGCAAGGCCAGTGCTTCATTCCCATGACTAATGTGCATTTGCCAACATGGAGGTTCCCTTTGAGACCTCTTTGGCTCAGACAAATCACAGTTCAGCTTCCCGGGTGAATATAGATCAAGGACAAAGAAAGATCTACAGCACTCCCAGTGGCCACCTCTGGGTCCCCGATGTTCCTCATGCCATGTATAGCCCCACGAGCAGGAACAAAACTTTTTATCTAATAGAGTCTGGAAGGAGAAGCTTGAGCAACACAGGAGGTAGATCCTGTTCACCATTTTCCTCTGTCAGCCTGGCACAGTGTGTCTCTAAATAGCCATGACAAGATTACACCCATTAATGGGGTCATGAAGACACAAAGCCCTGCGGTCTTGGGATTTGCACTTTGAAAGCCTGCCATAACGCCTGGATTCAGGACCATATTATTCTACATAATTTTGTTCACAGTATAGGTGAGAGATAGTTCCATCCCATGCATGTAAACCCTCCCTTCATCTGTTTCCTATCTCCAGGATGCAACATCCTCCACATCGCAGGCCTCCCTTCCCTGTGATTTTGCTCCCTGTAATTTCTATATTGCTTTCTTGTTGGTATGGATGAAGTTCCTGACAAGATGAAGCCAAGGACGAAAGGGTTTGCTTGGGCTCACAGTGGAAGATCTGGTCCATTATAGCATCAGGAGCTTGAGCAGCTGGTTATGTTGTATCTGCAGTCAAGAAGCAGAGAAGAGTCAGCTCCATTTCTCCTTCTCCATTCAGTCAAGACACTCAGTCCACAGAATGTGACATCCTACATTTGTGGTGAGTCTACACAATTCACTTAACCTAATCTAGAAAATTCCTCACAGACATGCCCAGAGGCCTGTTTTCATAGTGATTATAAATCCCATCAAATTGACTGTCAAGATTAACCATCACATGGTCATTGGTGGTCCAAAGGTATTAAATGGAAAATTCTGTTTCATAAATTTAAAATTACATGCCAACCACATTGTGTATGTTACCTGTCCCATATAACTTGGTAGCTGCCTCCACCATCAAATAGACCATGGGCAGTATTGAAGAAATTTCATTCAATTAACCTCTTCTTTTCTAATTGAAACAGAGCTCAAGTTTTTCAGATATATAAAAACATTTAAAAAACTATATGTTGTGTGGGATAAAAGAATTGTTAATGTGTGATGTTTTAATACATGCATTTATTATGTAATGTTTACACTGGTATGAACATAGCCACGCTCCAAAACATGGATTATTTCCTCCAGGTGAAACATTCAAAATCCTTTCTTCTAAAGGCATGAAGTGTACAGTTCCTTAACCTTCAAACCACCCTACTGAATAGTGGTGAATCAGAGCCACAACCCAACATTGCCTCACAGAGCAAACAAGGTAACTCCCTATCACTAATTGGTAGAGATAGGCATGTATTGCACTTCATTCCAGTAAGGTGAACACAGCACACTAAGGTTTTTTTTTTTGGGGGGGGTTGTTTTTTGTTTCATTTTTTGATATTCATGACATCACATTCCAGTCGCTCTTACATGGTGTCAGTGGTTCCTTGCCTCTCACCATGCCTAGCTTACAGGTTCAACTTTATCAGAGGAGTGCATTGCTTAAAAAGTGTATGACTAGTGTTCTGCAGCACTTGTGCCTGTAGGTATCCACTTGGTCCCTTGGAGCATCTCTCTTGTAGGCCATGAGGAACTCTTGTTTAAGTTAGAGCAAAGGTCAACAACCTGTAACTCTGTTTAACCTCCTGCTCTAATGACATCATGACAAAAGCAATGCTTAAAAAGGAAAGCTTTTAATTGGGAGCTTCTTTCCAGTTTCAGAGGGTCAATTCATGACCATCATGGTGGGGGCATGGCAGCATACAGACAGGACTGGGGCTAGGGCAGTAGCTGAGAGCTTTACACTCTGATCCACAGGCAGAGAAAGAGAGACTGGGCCTGACATGGGCTTTTAAAACCTCAAAGCCCACCTCTGGTGAGACACTTCCTCTGAAAGACCACACCTTCTAAGTCTTTCAAACAGTTCTACACCCTGGTGACTAAACACTCAAATATATGAGCCTATGGGAGGCGTTCTTATTCAAATCACCACAGACCCTCAGGTCAAATTTAATCTGCATCTTATTTATATGAGTAAGCCATTATAGGAACACAACCACCTCTTTATTTATATATTGGCTATTATTTCCACCCTGTAAGGTCAGATAAAAATTGTTTCTTCAGAGGGAATATGGCCTTCAAAGATAGAAAGGTTTGTTCCTTTCTCCTTTAAAGAACGTGCCTGAAGTTAGTGCTTATAAAATAAAAGTAGCTAATATTTTTGAAAGTTTATAAGATGCTTGAAATTGGACCTAGTGTGGTATGTGAGACTTTTGATGGGATTCTCTCAACAGTTCTGGGGCTTTTAATTTCTGGTGGCTTTTAATTTCCATTTTCTTCATCTAAGGAAACAGGTGCATAGAAATTGTGAAATGTAGTCAAGGTTCCCCAGCCAGTAAAGAATTGAGTTAGGATGTATCATGTAAGACTTCACCAGATCACTGTTGGGGTAAAAGAGAAGCCGCAAGTCTCCCTGCAGGCTATCACTTAGATAAATGGTTCATTCATCTGAAGGGGATGCAGGAACGGGCTGGACTCTAGCCCAGTCATTACAGAAATTGCAAACTCTGACCTTTCCAACAAATCTTCTTGACTCTCCTTTCCCTTCAGGAGGAGGCCCCTATTTTGTAGTGATCAAACACATTTTCCTCTTCTTATAATCTAATGACCACCTGCTGTCACTCTAGGCACTGCAGTGTCCCATCAAATCATTAGTTTTGCATGGAACCTATTTGTGTATAATATTCATGGCTGCATTTGCTTTCAAGTCAACAAAACGAAACAATTTATTGTATACTATACTTACTGCATTGAGACAGTCATTTTTGGAAAATGGTAGGTAAGTAACTCTAACCATATTTACAGCCCAAAGTATTATATAAGCCTCTCTCCCTTGCTGGCTCACATATTCAACACATTCCAGGATGTGCTTGCTGGTATCAAAACTTCGCAAGTATGTTTCCTCATCTGTAAAATGGGAAAGAGCTCTTGTGGGAACCAAAATTTAAAAACATAGAAAACTGTAATCAGAGTATATGCTACATGGCCAGGCATGGTGGAACACACCTAGCATCCAGGTATGGGGATCATGAGTTCAAAGCCAGCTTGAAATACACAATAGGAGCTTATCTTTATGAAGCATGCATTCTGTTATTTTGAAATTATGAATGGATTAAAATATCTATCTTTTCTCTTATCTTTAAAGATCCTTATACATCCTGCAGTTAAATAAATCTTGCCCCAAGTCTGTCAACCTTTGCTAAGGAATAATCCTTTTGTTCACTGTGAATATTTATTACTCTAATTGGTTAACAAAGAACTGACAGGCCAATTGCTAAGTGGGATTTTTAGGACAGAGAGAATGCTGGGAAGAAGGGTGGATTCTTGTGAGTCAGGAGCCAGATGCAGAAGAAGCAACATGGGAAGTTCATAGATGAGGAAGCAAGCCTTGGGGTAGCACATAGGTTAGTAGAAATTAGTTAATTTAAGTTGTAAGAACTAGTTGGAGACAAACCTAAGCTATTGGCTGAGCATTTATAATTAATAATAAGTCTCTGTGTAGTTATTTGGCTGGCTGTACAGAAACATCTGCCTATAAATGGTGCCCAACATGGGACCCAAAGTGACATATAGGGCCTGAGAAAATTAAAAAAAAAAAAACCTAAGTTATAATGCCTGTCTTAGCATGGGCACTGGCATCCCAGAGCTGGGGGACTGAATGTAGTTCCTAGTTAATAAACCTGGCTCTTGACCAGGCCTGTGGGGCAAAGAACTTGTCTTGTACCAACCAAGGAGTAGGGCACAACCAGCTATTAAAGCCTAAGTGTAAGTCCTAGCCACACTGCTGAACAGGTTAAAGGCTCATGCAGTCAGAAAAGGATAGAGATATTCAGTAAAGACAGATCCAGATTAGAGGGAAAAAATACTCTAAATGAGTTTCAGTGTGTTTAAAAATGTACAAAGGCTTGAAAAAGAAAGGAGAATGAGTATGAGTATAGACAACCACGAAATAAATCATTTTAAAATAATAGTAAATCATTAAAGAGAGAGTTAAAGTTATAAAAAGAAAAGGCAACATAAGATGGAAAATACACAGAGTCTGGATCCTGTATGATGTTGTGTTGATTTTTAATTTTTGAATGCTGATGAACAAGTGGCAGTTGCTGACAGACATGGGATTGTGAATTGAATCAACTTAGATACTCCAGGGCTATATTAACTTTTTTTAAAAAAAAAATGTAACTTTGGGGAAGAGCTCTTCCTTTTATTTCCATAGGAAATGAGAGGCTATGAATTGATTCCAGGTTTATATGAATCAGGTTTAATTAGGGAAGACCCTCTGAAAATCTGGACTGCAGACATAAAGAAATAAACTCAGAAAAACTACAAACCATGTATCATATATTTTATCTACTCAAACATAAAACAAAAAAAAATCATCTTTGGCTAACTTGTGTATAATACACAGTCTATGCTTGTATTAATGCAGATGTTTATGTTACATTTAAAAGTTTATGTGTTTTCAGAGCAAGTGGACCAGAGACCAATAAAAATGAATGGCCCAGGTGATCTAACATCTCAAAATGCCCTGTTACAGTCTCCTCAGAATTCTGCACCTAGAACAGTTTCAAGGTTGCTGCCTAGGAGGGTCCAGCCTCACAAACTATTCCACCCAAGATCTAACAATTATGCTGATTTTCTCAAGGTTTTCCCAAAGATACCTGCACACAAAGATAACAGAAAGTAGTCTAGAGAACAATGCCCTCATTCATAAGAGATGGGGTATGGGTGGCTTTTGGTTATTCAATGAATTATAAATGTTTGTTATTGTTTAGGGGGTTGGTTACAATTTGTTATTTTACATTGGTATAAATTTTGGTTTATTGATGCACATGTAAAGCAACTTTTGCTATACTATATATATGTTTCTACTCTTGTTGAGGGTATTTATTGTTCTTATACAACTCATTTAAAATGTAATGTATAATTTAAAAATACACATTAGTGGTCATCTATATTAAAGTTGTAATCATATTAGGTATGTTTTCAAAGTTAAACATATTTTGATAGATGATCTTCAAACACTTTGAAGACCTACAGAAAACACCATTTAATAACCTAAGACTTTTCATGACAGTGACACATCTGCTTCTGACAGCACCAATTTACTTCCAAAGAAAATGATGGGCATCAAAGAACCTCCATATGGAGATTTTTATGACAAAAACTAGCCATTTTGGGAAAAAAAAAGCCTTTGCCTCAATTGCTGACAGTATACAGTCCAAACAAGACCAACAAATGCAAAAGAAAGTGACTGTCAAACTTTGCCAAGACAAGGAAAGATAGTTCTTCAAATATCCCTGCTTCTCCAAAAGTCTGTCAGATGTAGTAGGCCTGTAGGCCAAAGTCAGCTGCCCCAACATTACAAAAGAACTTTGGATGATTGCTCAGGCAGGCAGATGTGCCTGTCATTAGGTCATGCTACATCCTTCTAAGATCTTTGATGGAGTTAAAGACTAAATAGTTAGACTTACAGTTTTCCTTAGTTATGGTTAAAAAGTAAATTAGGTGTAAAACTTTAGACTCACAAAGATAGCATGATAATAATATAAAATATTTTCTCAAATTTGCCAAATACAAATGGACTGGATGGTGTAACTGTAATTCTTACTTGACAACTATTTTTATTATATATAATTTTGCTATGCTAAAGTTAAAACTTTCTATTTTAATTAGATAAAAATGGGGAATAATCCTTTGGTTTACTGTAAATATTTATTACTCTGATTGGTTAAAGAGCTGACTGACCACTGGATAAACAGGATTTTCAGGACAGAGAGAATGCTTAGAAGAAGGGCAGAGTCTTTGGAGTTATAAGCTAGATGTGGGAGTAGTAACATGGGAAGTTCATAGATGAAGTAAACAAGTCTCAGGGAAGCACATAGTTTAGTAGAAATGAGTCAGTTTAAGTTGTAAGAGCTGGTTGGAGATAAGCCTAAACTATTGGTTGAGCATTTATAATTAGTAATAAGTCTCTGTATGGTTATTTGGGAACTGATTTGTGGGACAGAAAAGTCCACTTATAAACCTTGAATATTCAATCAGGTTAAACAAGGGATAATTCTAAGATAGCATTTGAGATCACAGATATCAATGACTTCCCTGAGAGAAAGGGATGCGCCAATGGAAGTTGAAAAAATTTAAGTATGGTTTTAATTCTCAAAAGTAGCTCTGCTTTCCTGGTTTATACTCATAGAACCTAGCCACGGTGAGATTATTTTAATCTGTTAAATATGCATGAGCAGGAAGAAAGACAGAGAGAAAGAGACAATAAATATGAATATGCATGCTTATCACATGAGGTGGTTTAAACAAGAATAGCCCCATAGGCTCATATGTTTGAATACTTGGTGCCTAGTTGGTGGAATGTTTGGAAAAGATTGGGAGGTGTGGTCTCGGAAAAGGAGGTGGATCACTGGAGTGGACTCTGAGGTTTCAAAAGTCCAAGCCATTCCCAGTTAGCTCTGCATCACGTTTGTAGATCAGGAATAAGCCCTCAGCCTCTGGCCCAGCATGGTGTGCCCACCATGATGGTCATGAGCTCACCCTTGGAAACTGCAAGCTGCATTAAACGCTTTCTTCTATAGATCCCATTGGTCATGGTGTTTCTTCGCAGCAACAGAACAATAGCTAAGACACCACTCAGCCACCAAAAATTCTTGAAGATTTTAGTACCATCTTAGAAGCAGCAAGGCCCAGGATAAAATAATGATCAGATGTGGTTTTCAGCTCCCAGTATATTTTATTAAAACTCTGGTAAACTATTAAATTCATCAAGTAGCATTGGGGGGGGGGGTGTTCTTGTCCTTCAGGAAGCGAGAATATGAGGTCAAGTACATGATGGGAAGTCAGAGATGTTCCCATGGGTAGTGATGTGTGCTTCATAGAGCCATATGGGGAGACTACTACAGGCCTTGGAAAGTACTTATAAAGATGGAACCGAATGCTGGGAGGAAGAAGGCAGAGTCAGAGAGATGTCATGGACCCACCACTGGAGACATGCTGAAACTTTGCTGGTAGGCCACGACCTCGTGGCAATACACAGATTAAAGGAGATGGGTTAAATTAAGATGGAAGAGTTAGCCAATAAGAAGTTAGAGCTAATGGGCCAAGCAGTGTTCTAAATAATAATTAATAATAATAATAATAATAATAATAATAATAATAATAGGAGGCACAATTTCAACTGAGTTCTGAAGCATGGATAGGCGCCTCTTCTCTGATGAGGTGCCACATATGTTCAAGCTGCACTCAGTATTCAAGCTGCTGCTTGTAGACAAGATATAAAAATTTCATCTCCATCTCCAGTACCATGTCTGCCTGCATGCTGCCATGTCCCAGCATCATGATAACAGACTTAACCTTTGAAACTGTAAGCCATCCCCAATTAAATGTTTTCCTTTATAAGAGTTGCCATGGTCATGTTGTCCCTTCACAGCAGTAGAAGCCCTAAGACAACTATGTAAGCTGTGTCTACACACTCTTTGATGTTTGAAGGAAGACCACCGAAGCATTTCTCCAAAGATATTCCTATTGTTAACTGACATATTCAATTATGTTTTAAATAAATGCTGATTGGTCAGTACCCAGGCAGGTGGCAGGTGGGACAACCAGACAGGAAGTAGAGACAGGTCAATGAGAACAGGAGAATTCTGGGAAAGAGGAAGCCCATCCCTCTGGAGTCCTGCCCAGACACTGAATAAGCAGGATACCCTGCTAAAAAAAGGTACTGAGCCATGTGACTAACATATACTAGAATAATGGGCTAATATAAGTTATAAGAGCTAATACGAAGCCTGACCTAATGGGACAATCAGTTTATAACTTATGTAGACTTCTCTGTGTGATATTTTTTGGGACTTACCGGCTGTGGGAACTGGGCAGGACCAAAACCCCAATAAGCAGGCCCTCATGCTACAACATATTATTACTCTGTGTGAAATACATAAACCAAAAGTGTGTATCTACATAAGACCACCTAAAGTACCTAGTATCCCACTTTTGTGGGCAGGGGGGTATTGCCCTGTGGGCCACCATTTGTTTAAAAAGTGGTACTTTTTTGGATATTTGTGTGTGTGTGTGTGTGTTTCCACATGTGTGTGTTTTATATATATATATATATATATATATATATATATATATAAAAGCATATTTGTGAAGGCAAGAAGACAACCATAGGTGTTGGTCCTCAGAAGCCATCCATCTTATTTTTGAGGCAGAGTCTCTCAATGAACTGGAACACATCAAATAGGCTAGGCTGACTCCAGTGATCTCCAGAGACCTGCCTTGTTCCACCACTGCAACCCCTTCCATAGCAAGCCCAACTCCATACCTGACTTTTAATGTGTGGGTTCTAGAGGATCAACCTCCAGTCCTAGTGCTTATGAAGCAAGCACTTTATCAACTGAACCATCCCCATGGCCCTGCTAGTATGTCTCGCCTCAGAGATAAGAGAATACAATCAAGTGCAGAGGATGGAAAACTAGCATGGGCAAGGTTCGGATACAGGAAATGGATACTCCATCTAGTTAATTAGGAGAATACAAATAGCTCGCGATAGCACTGTTTTCAGCACTGGAAAAAAGGAGAACATTAAGAAATCAGATTCAATGATTATCTGTAAGCCTGTCTGCAGAACAGTCCACAATATACAGGCTCCTGAGAAGTTAGAATACTCCTCTGTCTTCGTGTAGCCTGAGGGTGCTCCCCTCTCCACTAGGTTAACTGCTCTTCCACAAGCACCCATGGTTCCCTGCACCTGTCCTCTGTGGCACTAAATTTGCATTTGTCACCTGATGGTTATGACGTAGTTGAATACTGCCTTCGACTCCCCTGATAGTCTGAGTGTGCAGTGAGGAACACAGACCTCCAGGCTAGTCATCTTCATTTTCTGCCTCTCACTGAGTGTCTACTGTCTAACGGGTCCTTATTTAAAATTGGTCAAACCTGTTGCACACGTTCAGAAATGAAGCAGTTCGCAAATCCACATAGCATGCCAAGTGAAGAGAATTGCCAGTTACTATAACATTTGTGGTCCCTTTGGGAGTCTCAGTCCATGCTGAGTTTTTGGGAGGAAGGAGGCTGGAAGAAGGTCTGTCTGCTGGGAGACACCACAGCCATCATATTGTGTGCCAGCTCAGCTCATTCCTGCATGGAGTTTGGACCATGTGGATAATAAAGTCATGCAACAGTGACGCACTGGACTGTTACATGCTATGCATGAACCGTGGGGATTGTAGTGGTATATTATTTGTGTTTTAATAAATAAAGCTTGTCTGACTATCAGAGGGCAAAGCGGTCATACTAGTCAGTCATACAGGCCAGGGAGTGGTGGCATACACCTTTAATCCCAAGACTAAGCAGACAGAGACAGATAGATCTCTGTGAGTTCAAGGCCACCCTGGGCTACACAAGATTGAATCTGTCTAAAAGAGAAACAGAGCTCACACAAAGGTGATCCCAGCACTTGGGATCACACGCCTTTAATCCCAGCACAGGGAGGTGGAGACAGGAGTGTTATGGTTGGGCAGACAGAGGAAAAGAAAGGGGAAGAGAAGGAACTCAGTGGAGCGTGGAGTCTGAGGTTGGTGGAGAGTATTGCAGGATCGTCCCTTTATCTGAGCCTTGATAGAAGTAAGATCTCTCTAGTGGCTTGGCTACTTTGCTTTTCTGACCTTCAGCTTGAACCCCAAAATCTGTCTCTGGGTTTTTATTATTCGTGCTGCAGAGAATCCTTGAATGGTTTTAACCCTTACATTTTCTTGGTTGCTTTGATTTTTTTTTATTTGTGTTTATGACCATTACAACCAAGGGGGAAAGTGGGCTAATTTCATCTTAGAGAGTTTAGTACAGAGTACATATTTTGACACTGTCTCTCTTTCCCCTTATTCTCTCTAGATCGCATCCCCTCAGAGACAAGAGACCTCAATTTCAACAGCCTTCTGGCTACAAGGGGTTCATTTATGATCATTCCTCTTAGAGAAATGAGAAGACTATACACCTAGGGCAGTGTTGGGGACAAGTACCTCATAAATACAGTGGCACCTGCTCAGATTCAGTGACAATCACAACCCTTCTAGAAATGAGTACTAGGGCATCTCTGTGTCCTGCTGCAGCAGAAAGAACAAAGCAGGAAGCTCAATGTAGGAGCTGAGGAGCAGAAGGATGGTGAGAGCCAAGAGGCAGGAAGAAATTAAAGGGTAGCTGACATTCCACTCAACTGAAGGCATTCTTTATAATAAGGAGCTAATAGCATTCTAGGAAAGAGCTGTCTAATGACTGCTCATTTCTTGTTCTGTAGTCAACCTGGAAGGGGTCTAATAAAGCACACATTGTCACCTAGAGTATCTCTGATTACTCCTTTGGGGCAGCAGCCAAGCCCAGAGTACCTGACTGCCATGTGCTAGGGCTCCTTGTTCTGCCACTCAGGGTTTCTCTGGGGACAGATAATCAACAGGTCACACACACACATGTACATTATAAGCATCTTGTTAAAGATATGCTTATTTAGGCGTTTAACTATAAAATGTGGCCCATACAACTATGGAGACTGAGAGAGAGCAGCTCTAGGAAAGTGGCTAGTGGTATCATTTAGTCTGAGACCAAAGGCCTAGCACCCAAAAGCAGTGACATTGGAGAATAGGTAAGGGTGGGTGACTCAATGCCAGTGGAGATATCCCCCTCCCTCTGCCTCTCAGTTCTATTTAGAGCCTCTAAAGATGAAACATACAGCCACCCAGAAGGGGCAGGAGAGGTGAGAGACAGCGCAAAAATGGAGAGGATGAACCTCATGCTCATTGAATTCTTCCCTTTTCCTCTTGCAGTCTGTCCACACACCTAGCTACATTCTGAGCAGATGTAACCTCATTAGGGAGTCCTTTCTGGAAATGCCCTCCCAGATATAACCAAGACATTCTTCAGTCATCTCCCAGGATCTCTCTGATCATTTGAATTGATAGTAAGATTGGCAGTGGCATGTAGGGGAAATGGAGATGTCTAATGTACAAATGTAGCTGTAAGACGAATGTGATATAGAGATCAGACGGTGAGTGTGAAGATGACAGCTTATTCTGATGATGGCTAACACCAGCTCAGCTAAGAGGGTAGGTTTTAGGTACTCACACATAGACAAATGATGACTGTAACTCTGAGGTGCTGCATGTTGTATTTGCTTTGGTTTCAGAAATACTTTCACAGTATGTATGTATCATGTTGTATCCATGCATATATACAAGTTTTATTAAGTTGTGCATCATAAAGCTGAAAAACAAAGCACTAATTATTGTCTGTCCTCATAATATATAACTAGGTTAATTAAATAAGTGTAATCTTACAAAACCAACCCCACGGGGCCACTGATTTCTCTTAGAAGTTTCGAGCTATGTTCTCTGACACAAAAGTTTCTTTCTTACACTACATGCATTTCCCTTTTGAGGCAGAAACATGGAAATAAACAGTCCTAAGCAAAAGTCCCATTTCCCTGGAAACAGTGATGTTTCCTCTCCTTCCACCTCTATACCTGACTGCTCCCTTCACACCAGAGTTTTATTCTTGCTTTGTAGATAGCATGGTGCTTTCTCCAAATACAAAACCCTCCTATGATGGCTGACTTTGACAATTGGACAAGAACTAGAATTATCTTGAAGACAAATCTGATGTGGGATGCTCCTCTGTATGCTGTGAATATGTTTTAATAAAGAAACTAATTTGTCCAATAGCCTGGCAGGATAGAGCCAGGCAGGAAACCCAAGCAGAGCTACAGGGAGAAAGAAGGCAGAGTCTGGGAGACATCAGCAGCTGCCAGGGAAGCAAGATGTGAGGTAACAAGCTATGAGCCTCATGGTAAAATATCGAATAAGAGCTAGTTAATAATAAACCTAAGCTAATTGCCAAACAGTTTGTTGTTAATATTAAACCTCAGAGTGGTTATTCAGGAACTGGTAGGTGGAAGAGAAACCTCCATTTTTACAAATGTCTGGGCATATCCCTGAAAATTTCTAGATTAGATTAACTGCATTTATCTCTCTACTTCTTGACTGTACTACAGTATAACCACTCACCCCACATTCCAGATGCCATGACTTTCTGCTGCAATGAACCTTTGAGCTGTAAGCCAAAATCAACCTTGTTTTCCTGAATTTGCTGGTTGGGTGCTTTCTCACAGCCAGAAGAAAAGTAACTTAATGCTCTTTCCTGTTGGCTAAGTCAGAATTCCCCTCACACCTAAGAAGAACCCCATTTCCTGGTATGAGCTTCCAGAGCAGTGCTGTTACCACTAAAAGCCTTTATTCTTATAATCTGGGCACAAAATATAGTATATATGGGCCAGGAGGTAGAATGCAAAATAGTGAAAAAAGGGGATGGTTAAATTGAGGTTTTATTGGAAAAAGAAAAATCACTAATTGCATAATATTTATCTTATTTTATACCTTGTTTGTATATCTAAAATTAGGCAATAGTGTTTTCATTGCATTGGCCTCCTACAGTAACTTTCATAAACATTTTGCCAGGATTTTCCACAGCCTCATTGAATAATCAAGTCAGCTTGATTATCTGTTATTCCCTGATCCCTGTTTGGAAATGACCTATCCATATTGATTTTCTCTTCCCCTATTAACTGCCTTAATCTGGATCCTCCCTATTGATGGTTTCCAAGCTGTGCCCACAAAAAATAAAATAAAATATAAACAAGCAAACAACAACAAAAACCTTTTCAGTCCCCAAAAGAGTAGTTTCTGATATCAGTTTCATCAATTTTCGTGACAGGCAATTTCACATCTTAATAAATTTTGATTATTTTATTGGATATTTAAAATTATCTAAGAGAGTAACTCCAAACACTGAAGTAGTAAATGGTGGTGAATGGAAAATAATCATTGGGTGGAGACATACTCTTATTTTCATGTCAAAATGACTTTCTTTGTTGTTTTTATTTTTATTTCTTTAAAAGTTACCCCAGAGCATTGGAAACTAACAGAGCTTTCTACACACATCTGAAAATGTCTACGTCATAAAATACAGGTTCTAAAGTCAGGGTTTTATGGGCATTTTAAGGGAGAGAGTCATATAAAATTTGCCAGCAATGATAAACAGTCAGAGTCCTTCTTCAGATTCTCTGATTTCTGTTGTGTTGTCCTTGTACCAAAAAGTGTCAGTCTTTCTTAAATTCCTTCACGAATGGGTCAATTTGCTTCTGTTTAAAGAAAGTACAGAAATAGTCAAAACAATCTATGCTGTTAGGAGCCAAGATAGTGGTCACTCCTAGGATTCTTGTGTGTGTGTTTTTTTTAATCCCTCTTCTCTCCCATTTAGTGGTTTATTTTTATTGATGTGGACATGCATGTATAAGATGTACACATGGAATTACAATCCAATGTTAGTTCTTTCCTTTCCTGCTTAAATATTCGAACTTTGACTGTCACAATTATTTTCATGTTGAGTGAGTCCTGGTTTCTTATAGGATTTTGCCCCTCCTTTTGTTTTTTAATCCTGCCTTAGGTTTCCTATTGCTATGGTAAAACATCATAATCAAAAGCAGCTTGAGGAGGAAAGTGTTCATTTCACTTACACTTTCAGATAATAATCCATCACTGAGAGAAGTCAGAACAGGAACTCAAGACAGGAGCTGATGCAGACACCACAGAGGAATGCTGTTTATTGGATGGCTCCTTCTGACCTGCTCAACCTTCTTTCTTGTAGCACCTAGGACTACCTTTCCAGCTGTGTCCCCACCTATAATGCCTGGGCCCTCCCATATGAATCATTAATTAAGAAAATGTTTCACAGGCTCATCTCCAGGGAAGTCTTATAGAAGCATTTTCTCAAATAACTCTCTCTAATTTGTGTGAAACTGACCAAGTTATCAACCAGAACAAAGCCACTCCTATATTTTTCAAAGAACAAAGGACTGTATGTTCTTAATACCAGTTCTTAAATAAGATATTTAGCTAAGAATCCCTGGTTCCTATTATTAGAGTGTCTTATATAATTATAGTTTCTTAGGAACCAAGTATACATGTAACATATAGATATGTGGTGTGGGAAATCCTTCTGTCTATGTGTTGCTTTTATTGGTTAATGAATAAAAAACTGCTTTGGACCTATAGCAGAACAGAGATAGATGGGGGAAACTGAACTGAATGCTGGGAGAAAGAAGGCAGAGCCAGGGAGATACCATGGAGCTGCGAGAGGAGAAAGACACAGGCTGGTAGGCCACAAACCTCGTGGTTAAATAAAAAATAATAGGAATGGGTTAAGAGATGAGAGTGAGCTAGAAATATGCATAAGCTAATAGGCCAAGCAGTATTGTAATTAATACACGTTCTATGTGACTACTTCAGTTCTGTGCAGGCAGTAACAAACAAGCAGCCTCAAACAACAGATTGGCACCCAACATGTGCTGACTAAATCCACATAAAACCTGAGAAAGGTTGGAAAGAAATTCTAGACACAAAAGAACAGAGTTAAGCATGGCTTCTTGGTAGCCAGCATTTTGTTGACTATTAGTAGCATGCCACAACTCCCTTAAGAGAGATTTCCTGATTCTGTGGTAGCAGAAACAAACAAACAAACATGTGGTTTCAAAATGGCAGCTTCCTTGTCAGTGCTGACAGCATGAACTCAGGCTCTTTCAGAAGGCTGAGTTCTTGAATGGAGTTTGTGAGCAGCGTGCTGCACTTGGTGGCAGCATGGGCTAACTTGTTACCAGAGTTGAGGTGGTGAACATGGGTCCTTCCTGGCAGTCTCAGAGGCAGTGAGTGGACCTCCACCATGTTAGACTGGGCAGAACCAAAAGGCAAAGCAGCAAAGCAGCCTTGGTCCTAGCCACACCCACTTAACATTAAAAAACAAACCAACAAAACGGCATTTCTGGTCAGAAAATAATTACAAATACACAATAAAGATAGATTCAGATTTTTTAAAAAAATGACCTCCAAATAAGTCACAGTGCTGGATAAATGTATGTAGGCTTGGGAGAGAGAAGAAAAAGAATATAGAGTTATAAAAAGAGGTAAATCATTAAAAAAAATAAAACAAAGTCTTTAAAGAGACAGAGTACAGAGAGTCATAGATTAAAAGGAGTAAAGAAAAATAAACCATGTGAAGATGGATTATTCACAGAGAGTCTGGATTATCTATATTATTGTGTTTTCTTTGAGTTTTTTGACTGCAGAGAATCATTTGATTCTGGAGACTGCCAAGCTAAACCAACATATATATCTTAAAGGTGCCTTGACTTCAAAATATGGGTCTAAGGATATGTTGTTTTAGAAAAGAGATTCTATTTTTTTCTTCCACAAAAGATAAAAACCTGTGGATTAATTGCAGACTAATGTGGTTTGATGGATGAAGACCCCAAAAAGGTTACGATGAACACCCCCAAAATACTTCATTCAACAAAAAGCAGGATTTAGTTTGGAGAGAACTATGCCCAAATTCCCTAAATGATTGTTTATAAATGTTTGTTTATATTTAAAGGGGAATATTCTATAGAAATTTACATTAGTATTGATCTTGATTTATTGATACAGATTTAAGGTTAGTCTTGTTATATGTGTATTTCTGCTTTTGATTAAGGTATTGTGTTTGTACAGCTCATTTTAAAATGTAATGTATTATTAAGAAATATAGGTTAATAGATAATTATCTATAATAGTCAAGCTTGTAGTCATATTAGTTAGGTTTGTTTGGATATATAGAAACATATTTCAACTAGATAGATAATGTTCAAACTTTCAAAGACCTATGGAATATGACATTTAAAATGTTTTGAGAATTTAGGATTTTTCATGACAATGAGACACATCTGCTCTTGGCAGCACCAATCTACTTCAAGAGGATGATAGGCATCAAAGAGGCTCCTTATGGAGTTTGCTAGCCATTTGGACAAGAAACTGCTCTCGCCTGGACTGCTTAATGCTAAGCTGTGTGAGCGGGACATGCGGGACCCACAGAGAGTTGACTGCTGAACTTGCTTAAAGATGAGACAGTCCATTGGAATTCCAGCTCCAGGAAAGAATCTGCCAGACATTCTGCAGCATACATAAGAAAGTGACTGACGAACTGCCAATATAGACAGAACTGTCTTTGAAATTTCCTGCTTTTTGGAAAAGTCTAAAGATGGGTTAGTAGGCTAAAGATGGGTGCCCACAACATTACAGCACTTTGGGTGACTGTCCAGGCAGTAAGATGTCTCTGTTAATTCTAGAGTTTTAAAGTTGCTTACAATGCACTTTCATTTTACTTGGGTAATATTATATCATTCTGGGGTCTCTGGTGGAGTTGAAGAATAGATAGTTATAGTTTTCCTTAGTTATGATAAAAGATGAAGTAGATATAAATATTGTAACTGTCGTTCTTGCTTGATACCTGCTTTGTTATATGTAATTTTACTATGTTAAAGTTAAAATCTTCCTTTTTATTTAAACAGAAAAGGGGAAATTGTATGGGAAGCCCGTCTATCTATGTGTTGTTTTATTGGTCAATGACTAAAGAAACTGCTTTGGACCTATATCAGGGCAGAATAGAACTAGGCAGGGAAATCTAAACTGAATGCTGGGGAAAAAAGGCAGAGTCAGGGAGACACCATGGAGCCGCCAGAGGAGAAAGACGTAAGCCATTAGTTGGAACCTTGCCAGTAGGCCACAAACTTCGTAGTAAAATATAAAATAATAGAAATGAGTTAAGAGATAAGAATGAGCTAGAAATATTCGTAAGCTAATAGGCCAAGCAGTGATGTAATTAGTACAGCTTCTGTGTGATTTATTTGGTTCTGTGCAGCCAGGAACAAACAAGCAGTCTCAGACAACAGACAAGCATGCAGGAAACATACTCATACAATGAAAATAATAAATAAAAATGTAATAAATAAAAACATAAATATCACTGGCACACAGAATGCATGGATTTGTTCTTGTAGAATAAATACTTGCTTCTTTGAAGAGCCCAATAAGTGTGTTCATAGTTACATTATACATATTCTAGATACCTTATTTTGTCACTAACTGATGAAGGTTTTATGATTGATGAGGACAAGAAGTCCTCTTGGCCATCTCCTCCTGATCTGAATATCAGAATTGAGGGCTTGCTTCATCCTGAAAAGGGTCAAAGAAGGTGACAGCTGCCTTATTGACAGGTGAGACTAGAACGCTCATCAAACAGACTGCATGGGTTTAATACAGTAACCCTGCCCAGAGAGGAGGCTGTACCCCAAGAAGTCATTTCTGCAGGACACCGCCTTTCCTCTTACGAAGAGAAGCCAGTGAACAATGGCAGAGGCTGTCTTCTCTGCTCAGTACTTCAAAGTGAACCTGGGTCTCCACTTCTTGAGCTCACACTAATGACGGGAAATGATCCTTCCTTCCTCCCACCCCTTCCCGTAAGTGTGAATCACCGAAAGCACAACACCCCTTCCTACCCACTGAGAGGCTTATGTCACATGGGAAAAACCTCAGCAGTGCAAAAAGGCCTCTCTGATGCACCTGAGCCAGGAAAACACAAGATTATGATTTATTGGATCTTTTACTTTCCAGCCCTCACTGTATCCACAGGCCCAAAACAAATATTATACATGGAAGTCACTTGTGTAGTTCACACAAGCAGAGTTCTGTGTCCGCTGCATGAATTCAGTCCTGATAGGTCAGGAGACTTGGGCGGAAACCACAGACTTCCTTCTCACCGGTGATAGCTTGACATGAAAAGTGAAATTTCCAGGCTCTTATGAATGGACTGATTTTATGAATGGACTGATTAGTAGCACGAAATTCAATGACATGGATGCCACTTAGGTTACTGCACTTGAGGACTGGGTTTGCAGAGGTTGAATCTGACATGTCAACACAGATGGATTGAGATTTGATGTGTGGGGTCTCATGCTGAGACTCAAGAGGCCAACAGAGAAGACAGCTAAATGTGGCAGGAACTAAACAAGGCAAAACATCAGTCAGTGCTTGCTTTTTGTACTTCTGGATTCTACAAAGTGCTCCATCCAACATTTGTGGTGATCTCCCAACTCAATGTGCTCTTAAAAAGCTTTGATACCCATTGGCTCTTTCTTTTATTTTAGATCAGTGGTTCTCAACCTATGGGGTCATGACTTCTTGGAGGGTCAAATTGATCCTTTTACAGGGTCACCTAAAACCATCTGCATATCAGATATTTCTATTACAATTCATAACAGAAGCAAAAATACAGTTATGAGGTAGCAATGAAAATAATTTTATGGTTGGGGGTCACCACACCATGAAAAACTGTATTAAAGGGTGGTGGCATTAGGAGGTTGAGAAGCACTATTTTAGATGTTCTTAACCATGGGAAGGTAACCTATAATTCAAGAAGATAAGAAGGGTCAGAAAGCCACAGAACCAGAAGGCAGTGGAGGTATGAGTGAAATAAACCATTTCCTCCCCAAGTTGCTTTTAGTCATGGTGTTTTATCATGGCAATAGTAACCCTAACTGAGACAGAATTGGCACCAGAATAGTGGGGTATTACTGTAACAGACCCAATGTGGTGGTTTGAATGTAATTGACGCTGATAAGCTCATAGGAAGTGGCACTATTAAGAGGTGTGGCTTTATTAGAATAGGTATGTACTTGTTGGAAGAAGGGTGTCATTGTGAGGTCGGACTTTGAGGTCTCTTATGCTCAAGATACTACTCAGTGTCTCAGTTTACTTCCTGTCACCTGCAATTCAAGATGTATCTTCTTCTCTACTCTCAGTTCCTTCTCCAGCACCAGGTCTACCTGCATGCCACCATGTCCTTCCATGATAATAATGGATTAAACTTCCAAATGTATAAGCCACCCAATTAAGTGTTTTCCTTTATAAGTGTTGTCATGGTCATGGTGCCTCTTTACAGCAATAGAAACCTCAACTAAGGTGAAAGTTGGAACCAGAGACTCCAGTATTGCTGTGATAAGACTGACTATGTTTTTGTTTGGAGGAATTTGGACTTTGTTGCTTTGTGTTAGGAAAGCGATGGAATGCTTTAAATGCTAGGAGCATGGGAGACAATGGTACCAAGAATGATTTGAACTGTAGAGGCCTGGCTCAAGAAGTTTTAAAGGAGAAGAATTTTAGTACATTGCCTAGAGATCATTCTTGTGATACTTTGGTCAAGAAAGTGGCTGCTTTTTGCCCTTGCCCGAAGAGTCTGCCTGAGACTAAATTGAAGAGATTGAATTGATTCCATTGGCAGAGAATATCTCAAAACAATCTAGTATAGATTCTGTTGTGTGATTAATAGTGTTCATCCTTAGAAAGCTTTATAATGAAAAGGAGCAGCCTGAGAAAGGAAAAAATACAAAATGTACAATTTGAGGAGAAAAGGAACACCAGGAAGTGGAATGGAGCTAATTTCTGTGTCCAAGGATATAAACAGAGTAAAAAATGGAAGACAGGGAGTAGTGACCTCAGGGCAAGATCCTACCCAGCTAAATTTACAACTTGGGAAGAAAAATTTACAAAAAAAGAAAGAAAGAAAGAAAGAAAGAAAGAAAGAAAGAAAGAAAGAAAGACAAAATCTTAGAGCCAGGTGTGTTCCCATATGCCTTTAATCTCAGCACTCCAGAGACCGAGGCTGGTGAATCTCTGAGTTTGAGACCAGTCTGGCCTACAGAGCAAGTTCAAGGACAGTCAGGCTTAGGCAGTAAAGGTAACTATTGAAAACAGAAAGCTAGCTGCCTTGGGTATTTATTGCTGTGAGGAAACACCATGACCACAGCAACTCTTACAAGAAAAACATTTAATTGGAGTAGCTCACTTAACAGTTTCTAAAGTTATCATCATATCATCATAGTGGGGAGCATGGCAGTGTGCAGGCAGATGTGGTGCTGGAGGAATAGCTGAGAGTCCTACATCTTGCCGTAAACAGGAAATTGACTGGGACACTGGGTGGTATCCTGAGCATAGGAAACCTCAAAGGCCACCCCCACCATGACACACTTCCCATCCCAACAAAGCCATACCTCCTACTGGTGCCACTCCTGAGATTATGGGGACGAGTTACTGATGGAGGAGAGTCATCTGTCTATCTGTTGCTTACATTGGTTAATTAATAAAGAAACTGCTTGGCCTGATAGGTCAGAACATAGGTGGGTGGAGTAGACAGAACAGAATGCTGGGAAGAAGGGAAGTGAGAGAGCCGCCATGGAGCCTGCTGCCAGGTCAGACATGCTGAATCTTTCCTGGTAAGCCACCACTTCGTGGTGCTACACAGATTATTAGAAATGGGTTAATCAAGATGTGAAAATTAGCCAGTAAGAGGCTAGAACTAATGGGCCAAGCAGTGTTTAAAAGAATACAGTTTCCGTGTAATTATTTCTGAGTGTAAAGCTAGCCATGTGGGAGTCTAGCGGGAACACAGCCCACTGCTCCTTCTACAAGTTACATTCAGACTACCACCTCACGTCTCTTCACAGCAATAGAAACCTTAACTAACACGGTGTTTTGAGTGGGGAGCTTGAGTGAGAGGGGTTTTTATTAGCCCTACTCCCCCAAGACAGGATTTTAGATGTAGCCCAGGCTATCCTGGAATTTGCTATATAGACCAGTGTGTGACAGAGATCTCCCCAACTTCTCTGTGTCTTGGGTTCTAGTTCCATCTGAGATTAAATGCATGAGAGACCACACTTGTCTGTTCACTTGTTCATTTGTGAGTCAGAGCCTCATGTAAAGTATATCACGTGGAGACTGTGAGGTTAGCCTGGAACTCCCAGTGTAGCTTAGGATAATCTTGAACCCGCAGATCCTCCTACCTCCATTGTCTGATAACTAGGATTATAATTTGCATCACCATACCTAATTTATATGGTGCTAGGACTAGAACCTGAGGCTCTCTGCATACTAGGCAAGGCAAGTATTCTACCAACTGAGCTATGTCAGTCCCACAGACTTGCTTCGTTCCCCATCCTCAAGAATAGTCCTGTCCTTCTCTTCCTTTTTAAAAAATTGTTTGTGATAATTATAAATAGAATAGAATTTTGGGACAATGTATAGAAAGGGTAATTTAAAAGAAATCACACAGCCTTTATTCTTCTCCACCCTACCCCCTATCTTTTATCATCTCACTGTATGGTTCAGGCTAGCCTGAAACTCATTATATAGACAAGATTGGCTTTGAGATCACTATGTAAACAAGGTTGGCATTGAATTCACTTTAAGAAATAACATGGCACCCATGGGAACAGTTGAAATCTGTCTGCCTTTGCCTCCTAAGTACCACCTGAGCATCATATCCAGACTGCCTTTATTCTTAAGTCTCTTGCTCCCTAGGTTGGATGTTATTTTCTTGGGAATTCCCATCTTTTTTGTTTCTTCATTGTTGCTTGCTTTATAGATTTCCAATTTTTATGCAATGATTATTTATTCTCTTATCAATATGTGGGGTGTCTAAGGCATTTTGTCATTACAAGCAAAGCTGCCATGAGGGTACTTTGACTTGATTGTAAGCACACATTTGCATCGTTTCTCCTGGGATGAAGTCCTGAGAGAAAACTTTTTAGATGATAAGCAATGTGCTAATTGAACTGTTCCCATGGGTGCTATGTTTTTTCTTTAAGTGGTTGTGTCCCTGTGAACTCCCTCTATTAAGCCAGCAGAGTTCCCCAACATTGGCATTGTTTAGTTGATTTTTGCCAGACAACTAAATATGCAGTGCTTAACCTTTGAGATTTTACTATGCGTTTTTCTACCAATAGTGAGACTGAGCACAATTTTACTTATGAATGTGTCTGTTTCCTTTTCCTGTGAAATGATAATTAATGTCTTTTGTAGATATTTTTTTAATCCTTGGGTAGTTGATCTAAATTTCTGTTGAGTTGCTTTAAAAACACTGAAGTTTCAAAATCCATCTGGAATTGATATTTAAGTATTGCATGAAATAGGGACCCAACTTCATGTTGTTAAAATTGAAACCTAAAATTATCCCAGCACCATTTTATCTACAATACCTCCTGTCTTACGCATCATGCCTACTGTCTCAGGGGCCAACACATGTGGGGTTTCCTTCTGGACACAGTACTCCTCTGCAGGAGTTTCCTTACACTCGCCCTTGACACATGGCACACTCTTCACGATCACATGATAAGTATTGCTGTCTGGCAGAGTCATCTGCATCTGGTTCATCTTTCAACTGTTATTACAATGCCATTCTTGTTCATACAAATTTTAGGATCACATTGGCAAATTCTCTTCCATTGCCTGATCCTCCCCAAATAAACCATTTTAGAAGCCGAATGGTAATTACATGGTATAGAAAGCTCTGGGGAGAATTAATGATTGAATAATATAGGTACTGATTTATTTGGTGTATTTAAAAGAGTTTTATAACTTTCAATAGACTATAAATCATAAAGCAGATTTATCCATAAGGAATCCTTATTTCTCTGCAAACACATACAGTTCCAATTCGTTTCTTCTTTGAATAAATAGGACCTTTCTCATTTTGGGCAGTAGTAATGATTAAAAACATTAATTTCTTGTTTCTAATCTTAAATGCATAGAGTTTTTGATCATACGTGATGCTTGCTATGTGACTAGATATTTCTATGAAGAATTAGAAATTCGATGACAAATAGGCAATAGAGATGTGGTAGATAAATTTTTACCACATTTTCAGCAGTAACATTTGTAAATTTTTTGTTATTAAGCTGTATTTTTTCCTCTTCAATAAATGTTGTAAAGATCAGCTATCTCTTCATTTCTAAATGATTATCTGATATGATATACTTATAATATGCTTTTACTCATTAAGATTCATTTTATTTAGTGCTCATATCTAAGAATCCATAAGAAGAAAAGGCTTGTGTTCATTTCTTGTACTTTGATTATTATATTTTAAAAGCAGGCCTATACTGGACTTCTAAATTGAATTGTGTAACTTTCCTTCTCCTCCATCTGTTCCGCTTCTCCTCTCCCCTACCCCTGCATTCACCCCCCCCTCTCTCCTTCCACCTCTCCCAGTTACCATTCCCTCCTCTCTTATTCTCTTTTCTCTTTCCTTTTTCCCTTCCTCTAATCCATTCCTCCTTCTGGATAAGCCAAAACAGAGTAAGCATGAATGAAGGTTTGGAGGTTTTAGAGGGCCTTACCTCAAAACTACTAAGCTCAACAGTTTATGGTGGAAGTAGGTTTGAGTACAATTATTATTCTAGTTTCTACCCTAATTTTCTATTTCATGTTAATGTATCTCTTTTTTTCCTTCTCATTTACTTTTAAAATGATTGTGATTTATCTTCTTTAATCTCTGTCATTTCCCATTTTGCTTATTGTATATAAGTGTGTGTGTGCTCTGTACAGTCTCATATACATAAAATTCCTGTCCCAAGTGGAGATGATTACTCATACTGGAGTTCTGTTCATCTCTTCAGTGCTCCAGTTTCCCTTCTGTTAGCCTTCTCCACTCCCCTGCAGTGTGTTATTGGCTGTTCTTCTTATGCTGTTTCCCTGTCTCCTCATTTCTCTTTGTTTTGTTTTTCAAAATTTCATTTTAAGCAATTTTATTTGTAATTGATGAAGCAAATGTAATTTCATACTTAAAGGGTATAATTTGATATTCTATTACAAATACACACACACACGAGCCATCACAACAGTCTAAATAAATACGTCCTCTACAGAAAACTTTGCTTCCACATGCCGCTTTGTAACTAACTCCTTTCCCTCATGTATCCCAGTGTCCTGATTCTCATGTAACCTCTGAACTACTTTGTGTTGCTATAAATTGTTATTACATATAGTTTTATATCAATAGAGTAAATGTATGTATTTCTATGTATGGTTTTCTTCAGCCTCATCATTTGGAGATTGATCACACTGTTGTATCAAGTACAGGTCTTGCATCAGTATGTGTTTCTCTTTATTGCTGAGAACCATCCCATGTGTATAAAACAGCTTGTTTTTTTTCTACAAATACAACTGCTATGATGTACCATGCACAAGTCTTTGTGTTGTTGAATGTGTGCTCCTTCCTTGAGTTACTACCTAAGAGTGATTGGCTTGATAAGTGAAAGGTATGAGCATTTAAATTTCTTATTAAAATAAAAATATATATATATTTTTAGCATGTGCCAGTTGAACATATGAATGGGGATTGATATAAGGTTTGCATACATGCTTATAACATATCCTGACCAGATTTGACCTCCCATTCTCCTTCATACACACTCCCCAGTCTCTAGGAATCACTATTCTGCTTTTACACAGACATTTATTAGCTTCCACATGAGAAAGATGAAATCCCTGTCTTTCTGCATCTCACTAGTTTCACTCAGCATCCAGCTCTATCTATTTTGTTACAGAGGATAGGACATTATTCTCCTTTATAAGTGAATGTATAACTGTGTGTGTGTGCACACGCATGCACCCAACTATCTATTGTTGGGCACCTAAGCCAATTCTCTATCTTAACTATTACCCCTAGTACTCTACACACATGGACATGCAAGTATCTCTTGTTAAGCTGACTTCATTTACTTTGGATTTTATACTTAGGAGTGGAAAATCTGGATCATATGATAGGTCTACTTTTAGTTTTCTAAGGACATTCCATACTGTCATCTGTGACATGTACTGGTTTACATCCCAACAAATAGTGAGTTGTTGTGGGACAGTGGTTTTACCCTGTAAAAATTTGTTTCTTGTACTTGTTTAATAAAATGCTGATTGACCAGTAGCCAGGCAGGAAGTAGAGGTAGGACAATGAAGACAGGAGAATTCTGGGAATAGGAAAAATTCAGTCTGCAGCTGTCATCCAGATGCAGAGGAATCAAGATGAGAATGCCTTGCTGAAAAAGGTACCCAGTCAGATGGCTAACATAGACAAGAATAATGGGATAATTTAAAATGTAAGAATTAATTAATAATAAGCCTGAGCTAATAGGCCAACCAGTTTATAATTAATGTAGACCTCTGTGTGTTTCTTTGGGACTGAACGGCTGGGGGACTTGGCAGGACAGAAACCTTGGCCAACAGTGAGTAAGAGTCCTTTTTCTCTTACATCCTTTCAAAGATGTATTTGAGAGTTTTCTTTTTTTTTCTTTCTCCTCCTCCTCCTCCTCCTCCTCCTCCTCCTCCTCCTCCTCCTCCTCCTCCTCCTCCTCTTCTTCTCCTTCTTCTTCTTCTTCTCCTTCTTCTTCTTCTTCTTCTTCTTCTTCTTCTTCTTCTTCTTCTTCTTCTTCTTCTTCTTCTTCTTCTTCTTCTTCTTCTGTTCCTTCTCCCTCTACCTCTTCTTCTTAAATGACCGTCATTCCTTTTGATGGGTTAAGATGGAATCTTACTGTAGTTTTTATTTTGCATTTCCCTGATGTCTCATGGCATTGAGTATTCTTACATACCTATCTATGTTGGTCATTTGTATTTCTTTTTTTGTTTTGTTTTGTTTTTTTGTTTTTTGTTTTTCGAGACAGGGTTTCTCTGTGGTTTTGGAGCCTGTCCTGGAATTAGCTCTTGTAGGACCAGGCTGGTCTCGAACTCACAGAGATCCGCCTGCCTCTGCCTCCCGAGTGCTAGGATTAAAGGCGTGCGCCACCACCGCCCGGCTCATTTGTATTTCTTTTGGGAAGTATTAATCAAATCATTTGCTCATTTTTTTTAAAAAAAAATTATTGTTTTATTTTGTTAGTGGTAAGGTTTTAGAATTGCTTACGTATTCTAGATAGGAATCCTTTGTCAAATGAGTATTTGACAAACACTGTCTCCTATCCTGTGGGCTGTCTTTTCTCTCTGTTCGTCGTCTGCTTTGTAGAAGCTTCTGAGTTTGGTGAAATTCTTTTTTTTTTTTGTTTGTTTGTTTATTTTGGTTTGGTTTTTGACTTTTGTTTCTCATGGTTTGGGGATCCTATCTAGAAAATTATACTAAGCGCCTATAAATATGTTTGTGTCTGTGTGTCTGTCTGTCTGTCTTTCTATTTTGTTTTAATTGTTTCAAGACAGTGTTTCATTATATAGCTGTGGGTGACCTGGATCTCCCTATGTAGACTAAACTAGCCTCAAACTCACAGGGATCCATATACGTCTGACTTTGAGTGCTGGGATCAAGGGCAAGTTTAACTACTCCTGGCTAAGTGTTTCTTGTAGCAGGTTCAGAGTTTCCAATCTCACGTTTCAGATTTTGATCCATTTTGAGATGATGTTTATACAAGGAGAGATAAAGGTTCAAGAATGTTATCTGGGAGCTGTCTTCCCTCCAAAGTATGTCTGTGACACTTTTGTCAAGAGCCAGTTGGCTGTAAATTCATGTTTATCTCTGGTTTTCTGTAGTTTCTGTTCTGTTCTGTTGCTCTTTCTATCTATTATTAGGTTACTGAGTTCTTGTGGGCCTGTCATGTGCTTTGAAATCAGGTATTATGATACCCCCAGCTTTATGATGTGGATCAAGATTGCTTTGGTTATTTATGCTTTTTTAATACTTTCCCGTGGCCTTTAGTATTGTTTTTTCTAATTCTGTGGAGAATGTATAGGCCCACCACTGGGCCTTAGGACCAGAACCAATTGAAACTGAACCCCAAACTCTACTTAGAGACCTCCAGGGTCAGAACCCCTCTGCCTATACAACCCTCTTTTTTTCTACCTGCTCACCTTTTGGCCACCACACCCACCAAGCTGATGTGGGACTACCTGTAGTCTGAACTGGGAGTTCCAACCAAAACTTCGGCGTGGAATTCAACCCTAAGTCTGACCTGGAAATTCAGGAAGGGACTCCAAGACCCAGCCCATAGCCAGCTTGTCTTCAGCCATCTGTCCCCAAAGCTGGTCCCTGGTACATTATATAAGCTAACCAAGAACACCAGTTAGAAACATCTAAAGCCAGTCCCCTCCCTACCTATCAGCAACCCTATCAGCAACCCTACCTACTGTGCTAATCTGGGACCACTTGGAGTAAAACTCAAAAGCACAGTGTGGTCCCACGACAAAACCAAGCATCATTTCACTGGTCTACAACCCAACAGATTTGGGTAACAACAAACAAAAACCCAAACATCACCAAAAAAAAGGAAAGACCATATTCAAGAATCATCAAACATGCCCCATTCCAGATACCTCCATCTGATCACAAAAATACAAACAACCAAGACAATATGTCTCCTCCCTAAACTAGCACCCCACTGTACTACTTACTCCATGAGAAGAGAAAGTTAGCTGATGCATAAGACAGGGACTTCAACATAGCAATTATAAACATGTCCACGGATCTTGAAAGGCATATGAACAAATAACTCAATGAAGAGCACAAATACACAAAGAGATGAATGTACTCCAGATACGTTCATTTTCCAGCCCCCCCCCAAAATAAAATTTAAAAAAAATTAAGACCAAACAAAACCCAAATCTAATCAAATACAAAATAAAACCTCTTTGGTCCTCTACCTTCCCCACCTCATCTCTTCATTCATCTTAGTGGCCTTTGGAGTCAAAGTATGTCACACAGTAGATCCTTTTGTCCAAACAACCTTACTTGCAAATGTTCTTTGCAACAAGTCATTGGTTTGGTTCAAAGCCTCTGGTTTCTGGTACACCATCATCATTGGACTCTCACAGAAACTCTTCTCAAATATCCTGAGGTTTGTTCCACATGACCAGCCCCTCCACATGCTCCAGCAGGTCACAGATGGGATAGACATTAGGGTGGGCCAAACCAAGGCCCTAGAGCCTGGGTGGTAGCTGAGCTTGTCCGCTGGGGTATTGATGCTGTCTGCCTCAGATGAGGGGCAGAACCAGCTCTCCTACACCCATGCTATCAGGGCCTGTTCTCCCACACCTTTGGTGAGAAGTGATCATCTCTCCCAAGTGAGGTGGGATGGGGGCAGTTCTCCCATGCCCAGGACATTGGGGACAGCATGTAATGATTGAAGCCAGCTCTCTTGCTGTAGCAAGGGGCAGGGCCAGCTGTCGCAGCACAGCCCTCAGATTTTATCATGCATGGCCCTCTGTGGTAACATGGGCCACAATTATCAACACAGACCTCAGTTTTAGCAGGACCACAGACCCAGACGTGGTGTTCAGCAGCAACTTGTGCCTGAACTTCACTATGACCCTAGGTGTCAGCACAGGCTATCCAGCTTGGCATGGCCCCAGTGGCAGCATGATCCTCAGACACCAGCATGGCCCCAGGTGTGTCTCGGACCACAAACCCAGACATGGTTTTTGGCAGCAGCCCAGGCCAGACAGCACCATGCCCTGGGGAGGCAATCAAGCCACCCATACCAGCCTGTTCCTCACCGCCTTCCCTTCTTCAGTTCTTTCTCTTACCATAGCACACGAACCATCCACTTCTCTTTCTCTCCTATCTCTCACTACACACCTGCTCATCAAAATGGCACCCACCTGCCCAGTGCCACAAAGTAATAGGCAGGCTCATGGATGTCTACAGTCAGCCCAGGCTTTGAAGACCCAGACTGGCAGGTGGGTGGTTTCCACCCATCAATACCAAATGGCGTCATGTGGGCCTGTGGATGTCTTCCTGTCAACCCAGGCCTCGGTGTTTGTAATTTTGTTTGTCAAGTTTACATTCTCAGTTAAGTTTATATTTCACATTTTCTTACTGTATTAGGGTTCTCCAGAGTAACAGAACTTATAGACTGAATACCCTCCATTTGTGTGTGTGAAGTTACAGATTTATTAGAATATACACACACACAAAGGTGATTTTTTTAGAATGATTTACAGGATTCAGTCTAGCTAATCCAACAATGGCTGGCTATCAATGTAAAGCCCAAGAATCTAGTAGCTCAGTCAATGAGGCTAGATGTCTCAGCTGGTCTTCAGTATATGCTGGAATCCCAAAGATGTAGATTCTAGTGCCAGTGAAGGAATGAACTTGCTAGGGTTTCTATTGCTGTGAAGAGACACCATGACCACAGCAACTCTTACCAAAAAAAAAAAAAAAAGATTTAATTAGGGCTGGCTTAAGTTTCAGAGGTTTACTCTATTATCATCATGGTGGGAAGCATGGCAGTATGCAGGCAGACATGGTGCTGGAGCAGTAGCTCAAACTTCTACATCTTGATCTGCAGACAGCAGGAAGGGGACTGTGTTCTGCACTGGGTGTAGCTTGAGCTTTGGAGACTTCAAAGCCCACCCCCAGAATGACACATTTCCTCCAACAAGGCCAAACCTACTTTCACAAGACCACACTTCCCAATAGTGCCACTCCCTCTGTGCCCAACATTCAAACATGAGTCTATGTGGGCCATACTTATTCAAACCACCACACAAAGTGAAAGCAAGCAGGCAAAGAGCAAAAGCTTCCTTCTCCAAGGTCCAGGCTTCCAGCATAAGGTGTGGTCCAGATTAGAGGTATGTTTTACCAGCTCAAAAGATCTGGATTAAAAGCGTGTCTTCCTAACTCAAAGATTCAGATTCAAAGTGGATCTTGCTACTCCAAAGTAAGCTAAAATCCCTCATAGGTGTACCCTTCATTTCTGGATCTTAGTTCATTTCAGATGTAGTCACATTGACAACCATAAATAGCCATGACAGTTACTGTGGCAAAGACTGTTTCCATGATTTCTTTCTAAGAAAAGCTAGTCATTATTGATACACAAACAATTAACTGATTTGTGTGCTCTCAATTGTAGACTGTTACCATACTGAATTTCTTTATTGAGTACAATGGTCTTTTGAAGAATAAGAATGTTTTTCTTTCTACACATAGAATCTTTTGTTGTTGTTGTTTTGTTTTCAGTTTTTAAAAAAAGATTTATTTTTAAATTTATTTATTATGTATATAGTGTTCTGGGCACCAGATCTCATTATAGATGGGTGTGAGCCATCATGTGGTTGCTGGGAATTGAACTCAGGACCTCTGGAACAACAGTCAATTCTCTTAACCTCTGAGCCATCTCTCCAGCCCTTGTTTTCAGTGTTTTCAAGACAGTACTGGTTATCCTGGACCAGGCTGCCCTCAATCTCAGAGACTCGCCTGCCTCTGCCTTCTGAGTGCTAGAACTAAAGATATACACCACCACCACCTGACAACACATGGAATATTAACATATCCAAATATTCAAAATATATAAAGAACACCCAATATTCAATAGTAAGGAAATATGAAACTCAATTAAACACAAGCTAAAGATTTAGATTCTTCACCCAAAAGATACTCAAAAGATCAACAGCATATGGTAAGATGTTGACAATCATCACTAGGATATATGTGTTCTCATACTGGGATGCCAGTAGACACCTACAAAACATTTACAAGTTAAAAGACTCATCATATCAAATGTTTGTTGTGGTGTAGAAGAACTCAGGCATTTACAACACGACACAACACAATACAATGCAGAACAATATAACACAATACAATATAAGACATGTTGAGATTTTATATATACACTACTGGTGGGAATCCAAAACATAAAACAGTAACATCACTTTGGAAAAATGTTTTGTAAGTTTCTTTTGTAGTTTAAATACCACAGTGGGCTGCATTGTTTCCCCTTGCCTATTCCCTATGGCGAAACATTCAGAATCTTTTCTTTTAGCATTTTCAGATGGACAATATACAACTGCTGCTGGTAGTTGCCCTGAGGTGCAGGGCACACTGGAACTTCATACTCTTGTCTAATCTCAGCTTCCTGCACGGACATCCTTTCCGCATCCCTCCCTCACACCAGCTCTCCCCACCCTTTGCTAAAACCCTTTGTATTCTTAGCTATCTATTTTGTCATGTTCCACATACGTAAAATCTGTCCTTTGCATCTAAGATTTAAAACTTGGCATACAAGCGTTGTGACGTGCAGGTATTTTCTTCCAGTCCGTGGTGGGTGTTTCTTTTCCTGGCTGTGACAGAGCCTTTCAGAGAGCAGAAGTCTTTGTTTTAATGAAGTCACATCCATCACTCATTTTGATGTTTGTTGTTTTAATGTTGTGTGCAGTAAAACATCTCTGTTTAACCCAGTCTCACCCAGATTTTTTTTGCCATATTTTCTTCTCGTTGTATTGTTGAAAGCTTTATGTTTAGGTTGAAGGCACATTGTACATTAATCTTTATATAAGGTATAAAGCATAAATAGCAGTGATTTTACCCATGAGTATCTCATTTCTGTGTGTGGTTTACTGAAGAGGTAATATTGTTTCTACACTGAATTGTTTTTACAATAAAAAAAAACACTATTTGCCTGCATTTATGCCATCATCAGACTGGCTAATAAGCAAGTCCTAACTCTTAAAAACTAGCAGTGCTTGGTATGAGGATATAGTGCAGTGGTAGATTCCTTGCCTATTGTGTGTTACTCTGAGTTTAGTGACAAGCAGAAAGAAGAAAAAGGTGGGAGAGGGGAAGGGGTAGAAAGGGAAAGGGGGAAGAGGAAGAAGGAAGTTTGGTCTCAGATTATAATTGAGTGAATGCTGACTCTTTATATTAAATTTGAGATTATTTTCTGGGTGTAGTGGCTGCATCTTTAAACTCAACACTCAGGAGACAGAGATAGAATTGTCTCTATGAGTTTCAGACCAGCCAAGGTTACATAGTGAGACAGGGTCTGTAACACATTTTTTTTTGAGAGAATTTACACATCCCCAGAAGACTAAAGTGTTCCAAACAACACACATTTCCTAATTCTTTTTTGAGTGCTTCCAGCGGAATTGTGTGCTTTCCGCATTGGATTCATTTTACACTGTTTTGTCATGTATGTCCCTAGGTATCTCATACTTTCATTATGTAAATACCATTGTTTTACAACTTATACAGTGGTGTGGGATGTTCTTCTGTATATGTGCAGCTTTTATTGGTTGATGAATAAAGCCCTTTTGGCCAATGGCTTAGCAGAATAAAGCCAGGCGGGAAATCCGAATAGAGATATAGAAAGAGAGTAGGCAGAATCAAAAAGACTCCATGTAGCTGCCAAAGAAGACAGACACTGGATGGAACCTTAAGTAGGCCACAGACTCATGACAATGCATAAATCAATAGAAATAGATTAAATTCAAGATGTAAAAAAGGTAGCAAGAAATACAACTAAGCTATTGGCCAAATAGTATTGTAGTTAATATAGTTTCTGTGTGATTATTCAGGTCTGGGCAATCAAGAAATAAAAGAGCAGTCTCCTTCTACAAAATGGCGTCCACCATTTGGGGCATAGGTCCACATAAGACCTGAAAACAAAAAGCTTCAGATAGGCTCTGTTTGCTGGCCACAAGCGGAAGCGTGACTCCTTTTAGAAGGCCTTCTGGTTCATACTGGCAGCACAAACAACTCTGACTCTTTCAGGAGGTCCAGCTATGGCTATGTAACACTTAAATGGGGTTTGTGAGCAGAGTTCTACAAGTCACTTAATGACAACATAGACCTGCAGCGTCCCTGGAGCTGTGGCAGTGAGCATGGCTAGCAGAGGCTAGCAGAGGTGGTGAGTGTACCTCTGCCATATTAAAAGGCCAAGAAAGGAGGAACCAGCATCCAGGGCTGCAGTGACCACACTGTTTACCATTTTAAAAACTTGTCAGGAAAGATACACAATAGGACAGATGCAGACAGGAAAGACCTCTAAATGAGAGAGAGTGTGTTTAAAAATATATGTAGGCTTGGGAGAGAGGAAAAAAGTATGTATAGAACAAAGTCTTTAAAGAGACAGGAAAGTAATATAAAAGAGTATAGTCATAGATTAAAAGAGTAAAGAATAATAAGCCATGTAAAGGTGGAATATACACAGAGAGTCTGTATTGTGTATATTATTGTGTTTTCTCTGATTTTTTTTTTTTTGATTGCAGAGAGACATTTGATTCTGGGGGCTGCTAAGTTAAACCAACATTAAGGTATCTTGACTTCAAAATTTGACCAAGTCTAAGGATATATTGCTTTGGAAAAGAGGTTCCGTTTTTGTTTCCACAGAAGATGAGAACCTGTGGATTTCTTCCAGGCTAATGTGGTTTGATGGAACAAGATCCCCTAAAAGTTCTCTGAGGACCCCCCAAATAATTCACCCAACAAAAAAGCAATAAGTATTTTGAAGACAACTATGCCCAAATTCCCAAAATGATTGTTTATAAATGTTTATTTTCATTTAAAAAGTCTTGGTTATAAATGATTATTAGTCACAGTCATTTTCAAAAAAATAAGGGTAATATTATATAAAAATTAATACTTTATATTGGTATGAATTTTGGCTTATCAATACAAATTTAAGATCAATTTTGTTATATGTATATTTCTATTCTTGTTTAAGGTATTAATGTTTATTCACTTCAGTTAAAAATGTAATGTATAATTTAAAATTACAGATTAATAGTCTGATTTATAGTCATATTAGTTTTTCTAGATATATAAGATATATTTCAATTAGATAGATATTATTCATACCTTTCAAAAACCTACAGAATACAGCATTTAAAATAGTTTAAGAACTTAGACTTTTCTCAACAGTGAGACATGTCTGCATCTGGCAGCACCAAGTACTTCAGAGAGGTTAATGGACATCGAAAAATTTGGAATTTGCCTTCGATGTAACAAGGCTAGCCATTTGGGCAAGACACTGCTCTTGCCTGGGCCGCTTGAAGTATGCTGTATGAACTGGACTTGCAGGACCCATAGAAAAGTCACTGTTAAACTTTCCAAAAGATGGGATGGTTCTTCAGGGTTCCTGCTTTGTAGAGGAAACTGCCAACATTCTACAGGACACAGAAGAAAGCAACTGATGAACCTTCCCTGTACAAGACAGAACAGATCTTCAAATTTCCTCCATCATGGAAAAGTCTGCTGGATACTATGGGCCTATAGACTGAAGATGAATGCCCCAATGTTACAGAAGAACTTTGGGTGACTGTCAGGCAGCAAGATGTCTCTGTCAATTCTAAAACTTTGGAAGTTACTTACAATGCACTTCCTGTTTACGTAGTTAATGTATCTTTCAGGGTTCTTTGGTGAAGTTGAAAACAAATGATTATAGTTTTCCTTAGTTATGATAAAGCTCTGAAGCTGCTTATTATGACCACTCTAGCTTTATTTGGATATGAATAAACAAAATAAATCTTTTCTTGCTTTTTAACACTATTACTAGTTTCATATTTAAGCTGTATTTCTTATAAGGACCAGTCAGTAGGCACAGCCTTTGTTTTCTAACTCCATAGTCTCCCTCTTTTAGCTGTGATGCTTATACTATATACATTTAAAACTATTATTGACAGGTTTAATCATTTTTGTCGCTGAGGTTGTATTTGTTTTATTAGTTTTTTCTGCCTTCATTTGCACTGACCTAGAAAGGTGGCCGGATGAGTAAATGTGGTCCTATGAAGCTTGAAGGCCTTGATCCCTGGAACTCACATGGTGGAAGGATAGGGCTGATTCCTGTTGGGTTTTCCCTGACCACAACATGCATGTCATGACACATGTATAGCCCTCCAGTAAAAGAATAGATGTACAATCATAGTGTTGACTTAGATGCTGAGATGGTTGGGTTTTTTAGTGTATTATAGATGTTACCCTGTTTTCTTTTCATTTCTGTTGTTTGTGACATAAATCTGCTGTCATTCTTCTCTTCATTTCCCTACAAGATTTGTATGTTTCACTTGCTGATTTAAAATTGTCCTCTTCCCACTGGATTTGATTATGATGTACTGAAGTTCACTGAACCTCTTATGCCTAGTGCAGTACGTTGGAGATTCCCTTTTCTTTAGGTACTACATTACTCATGGCTCTTGGCTCCCTCATTGTCTCCATCCACCCTCTCTGTGTACTTCTTCTTCCCAGTCTCTATTCTCTATTAGATGTACTTAACACTGCCCCTTCAGGTTTCAGAGTGTTTTCTTCTGTGGTGTATAACTTGGTGCAGTTTTCTTTTCAGCCATAGTTTACATATGTAGAGGTTCACTCTGAGCCTTGTTTTACATATTCTCTACATCATTTTTTTCTACATGTGAAACAGAGCTATAGAAATTATTGTCTTCTAATTTATTTTTAATTTTTCAAGGTATTTACTTGTGTGTGTGTATGTGTGTGTGTGTGTGTGTGCGTGTGCCAAGGTGTGTATGTGAAGGTCCTAGGGCAACTTACAGGAGCTGGTGCTCTCTTTCCATCATGTATGTCTTGGGGAATTTACCTCACTCTAGTCCGTCAAACTTGGTGAGAAGCACTCTTACTTACTGAGCCATCTTACTGGTCATCACCATTAGTAGTAATATTATTATCATTACTGAGATAATATTTTCCTACGTAGGCCAGATTAGGTTTCAGCTCACCTTGTGACTGTATGCAGCAAAGTCGTTAACCTCATGAATAAGTTAGTTATGCCTCTTTATTTGACACTCATTGTGAGAGAAACAATTTAAGACTTTTCGTGACATCCATTTGTAGTTTAGTTATTTATTTAGCTTCTAAGTCCTTTAAATTTTTATCACAATTGCATTTGAATTAGGGTCACGGTTTTTTGGTACTTATGAAATATACTAAACACCATGTAAGAATCTGTACTATTTCACTTTTGTTTTCATGTAATTTGTAGTGCTAGGGATTAAACTTGGGACCTTTTATATGTGTTAGGTAAATGCTGTACTATTAAGCTGTAGTCCAGGCTCAGAAAATGTTCTTTTATGACATTTATTCATATATATATATATACATATATATTCTAAGGGTTATTTTGTAAATTTGTACCAACATTGAAGAATGTTTTACATATTCCTAAAAATAATACTTTCTATTTGATATATACATTTTGCTTTTCTTATAAATTTATTTCATTGAGTTAGCACAGATAATTTATTCAAATGTTTCACATTTATAGTGATTTTTTTCCTCATTCAAGACATGTAAAGAGGAGCATGATACTTTCCATCCGTGGTGTTTGCATACTTTTCGCTTATGAACCTGTACTGTAATTTACATTTTAACTCTTTATACTTATGTTCTCTTTATGTCTTATTCTTCTCTGAGGTTTTTAACTTTAATCTGTCCACCAAGAATTTTTATACAATTCTTCCAGATTTTTATGCTAAAATGATTACACTGGTTTATTTTGCTTCATATTTTCTTTTTATTTCCAAACTTTGTATACTTTTGTTTGCATGCTTCTTGTTTTTAAAAAAATGGATATTGGTAAAACTTACTCTCTTTTTTAACCCAATTAAGAGTTTCTGTCTTTTCATTTTTAAATTTAGTTTATTTATGTTTGCTATAAACCATCAATATTAAGACTTAATCTTTGCCAGGCAGTGATGGTGCACATCTTTAATTCCAGCACTCAGGAGACAGAGGCAGGTGGATTTCTGTGAGTCTGAGCCCAACCTGGTCAACAGAATGAGTTCAAGAATAGCCAGACCTACACAGAGAAACCCTGTCTTGGAAAATAAAACAACAAAAACCAACACAAAGATTTAATCTTGTTTTCATGACTCTTTGCATAGTCTTCTTCATCAGTTTTATCCTATACTGCACTTGTTTAATCAAAATCTACTTTTATCACCAAGCTTCTATAAATTCCTTCAGCTTACAGAAAACTATATATTGTCCTAAATAATAATGATACTTCCACTTGTTCTTTTTTTCTTGGTGTACTCTCGAATTTAAGCCCACCCTTCCACATTTTCACTAATACCAGAATTTTATTCTTGCTTATTAAGACTGTATATTATTTTGGTTCTTTCTTCTCCACACAAAATATGCTTACCTTCTATCAACTCTGATGTCTCTAGGCCTGGTTTTCCTCTTCATTAAAGTGCACGCACTGTCTTCTTTGAAGGTTTCTGGAAGGTCTTGTGTTGGAACTTTCACGCTGATGTCACAGGAACATGCTGGCTATTCATCTTTTCATAAAATTCCTACTCAAACATTCCTACTCTAGTGGTGCTGTTTTTTTTCCTCAGAAACCATGTCTCCCTATGATAGTCCCTAAGTTGAGTAGTGAAGTGGGGTTGGGATGGGCTTCAGTGCTTGGCCCCCTCGCTTTACAGTGGACCTGCTGGATCACACTTTCCACTTCTAGGCTTGTCTGAAATGAATTTTCAAGAAGTCTTCTTCGGCTTTCGCTGTGGATGCTAGTGTTTTCCAGGACTAGAATTTTTAAGTTGTGATTTTCTATTACACTGAAGAAGATAAAAGGAAGAGGAGGTGGAGAAAGATAGAAGGAAGGGTCGCCTGAAGATGCTTCCACCAAATGAACCATGCCTGTGCTCATATGTTATTCCCGCCCAATTTCTGGGCTCATATCCATGTGAGGTGCTCTGGAAAGGGATCCATGAGAACTCCTCACACGTCTCACTTTTGGATCCAAGGATCCCTCAAGGCTTTTCTAAAAAAAAAACTCTCCCTAGCACCTGCTAAATAGAGGCCTTTCTGGATGCAATTTTATTTTTTCTCTGGGTTGACTTTGAGAAAACTAGCTTGGGTCTTTTCAGTTTTAGAATTTCTGAATACTTATTTGGGTTCTGTATTATCTATGTCTGCAGGAGTACTGTTTATGTTATTTGTAAGACTGATTACTTGGTGGGCAAGATGGCTCAGCAGGTGAAAGCGCTTTAACATTGAGTCTGACGCCCCAAGTTTGATCTCTGGGACATCAGTGGTGGAAAAGGAGAGCCAACTTGTTCTCTGACCTCCATACTTGTGCCATAGTGAACATCCTATCCCCCAGCACACATATGCCCATGTAGTAAATAAATGAATGTGTACAATATAATATAATAATCAGTAATCTAGACTGCAGCTCTCTCTGCATCAAAGGATATTTTCTGCCACTGGTCAAGCTTGCCTCCTTTCTGCTTCTCTCCTCAGACAAGCAGAGATAGACCCTGCTGGGGATTATGAGGTGCTGGTCATAACCCCTCCTTTCCCAAACAAAACCTAAGCCCAGGATCCTCTGAGCCATACGTCAATGATATTGCAGAATTCCAAATCAAATATTGTCCGTCTTAAACAGAACCCTGACGTATTAACCCCAAAACTTAAAATAATACAAAATTGATTTAAAAAATTGTTGCCTTTGGAAACCATATCCAAGTTATATATTTTTTCTGTTCACTCCCTGCTTTTATTTCCTTTGTCTCTGCTACCAAGAAGGTTGACCCTTATTAGCTGAATGTGACCTTGGGTTTTGGCATCATCAGAAACACCAAGCATGGATGGTGGTCAGGTGCCCATTGTGATGCTGGATGCCTTTCCCGACACCTACTTAGAATACACTTTTTCTGGTTAAAGGGGTTGCTTAGGAGAAGACCCACCACAATCCAATTCCTTCTAGACACAATCCATAGTGCATAAAAATTAATCAAGTTCTACCCTAACTTGCTTTATTCATAATATTTAATGGTCATGTAATAGGAGTTTTTATTCAGCAGTTAAAGTTCATCAGTGCAGGTTTTACATGAAGATAGGTATTATACTGATGGTTTAATTACACACCTTTTTGCACAGCAAAGGATGCAGCTTAGGGAGATTTTGTAATTAAGAGAGGGCTACTGAAGGAGAGTGCACCTATGGTGAATTGGGCTTTTCAAAAATGTTTATTTTTAAATCGGTAACTCTTTGAAAACATCCAACCCCAGACATGATTCCTGACATTCGGAGTTGTTGACATATACACACAGTTTTCTAGTTCTTAGGTTACAAATGAGTATGTTTTATAAACTCAACACTAAGTAGCTACAACAAATTGTCTCCCAGAGACTGCCAGGAGAGGCATGTTCTCTAAGCACAGCAGTCTTACGTTCATTAAGCAAGGCACCTGGGATTGAGCCAAAAAGAGTCCTCTGGATGTCCGAAGTTGTGTAAAACCACACTGGAATGCAGGTAATTCAGTTTCCCATTATATTCAGTTTTAATGGAACAAAGATTATAGATAGATAGATAGATAGATAGATAGATAGATAGATAGAGACAGAGAGACAGAGACAGAGAGAGAGACAGAAACAGACAGACAGACAGACAGACAGATGATATAGATAAAGATATCTTTGTGTTAGGAAACCCAAAGTATAATTTACTCCTTCCGCAAACATATGCCTGCACACATCCAGCCTCAGCCTGTTCCTAAACAGGCTCCTTTCCAGCCACCTGCTCATCATCGCAACCGGATGGCTGCAAACATCTTGGGTGAAAAGTTGAAATGGGTGTGTTGACATTGCCTTATACCTCTGTGCTCCTGTCGCCTTCTCGGATTGGAAACTGGCCATTCTGTTTTCACAGTTCATCACTGATCTCGATCGTCTCTCTCACTAGCACCCCATTCAGCAGCGAACCCCTCCAGCTGTCTTCAGATGACAGTGTCTTCTTGCTGTCCTTCAGTTCTTCAGCCTTCTCCATTCCAGGCACCACCATCCCTCTGCTTTGACTTCTGCTTCCTCTGCATTTTCAGTGCAGCAGCCAGAGGAATTCTTCACAGCCGAGCTCTCCAGTGGCTTTCATTTCACTAAGACAAAAAGTGAGGTCCATCCTCACAGTGGGACAGTTGAACTGTAAGGCCACCTTGTCCCCATGGTCTGTCCTGACCCTCTTCCCAGGTCTCTTTGTTCTGGTTTCAGACTTGTGAATCTGTTTCTTCTGCTCTAGAATGCTCTTCTCCCAGGCACTCATCCAGCATGCTTCCTTCAGTGCTCATTGGAGAGCCACCTTGTCTCTGAGGTCTTTGATATAGCTACCACTCCACCAGTTCTCTCCTTATCCTGGTGTTTCCAAGCTCCTACCTTGCCTTATTTTTTTTATCACCAACTTACCACTGATCTAATGTTTCCTTTTTCTCCTTTCTAGCTAAGAAAGACTTGTCCTTTCTCTTTTGTTAGCTACGGATCCCCCAAAGCCTACCACAGTTCTAGCAGGTTCTGACTATGACTATATGACACAATGGATATTTTAACACTAAGATGCAATTAAATTATAGTAACTTGGGGGCCAGGAGTATTTTTGTTCAGTGTTGCAGATTCAAGACAACACTTAGCCTTACATCTCCTGGGAGTGGGTGATAACTCTCTTGGCCTTCTTAGTCATTCTTCCTTTAAAAGGTACTATTGATCCATCCAATATGATCACTTCTCTGTACAAGATGAGTCTGGCAAGAATATTTTTCATGAGCCTGAGCAATCAGAGGACACCTCTCCTACTGTGGAAGGGCTGTGACTGGCTGAGGGACTAGTCCAGGCTGTGTAATTCTACCCTGGGCTGCTGTGATGATGATCTGACTTGGATTCACAAAATACAGTACTGAAAGTGGTCATCTTTTTAGGCTAGAGTGTAGTCGGGCAGTATTGAGACTACATCCAGCTAAGTGGCATGGGCAACAACTGGATGGTGACATCACCAGCCAGTGGGTACTTCTGCCAGATTTGGGGACTGAACTATGTGCTTTTGCCCAGATAGACATAGGCTTGGAGGGTTGCATAGAGAAGGAAGAAGGAAAATAGTATGTAGTGGGACTGTGTCCCTCATAGTCAGTACAGTTTCTATCGTATTTTTAATTGATATGTGCATTTGAGACCATAAAGGCATGTTGTGAAAAGAACACCCTTTTTAGAGAGCTTCGTGCAAGTACGTGACCCCTTCCTCTCATTAGCTCTAATCCCGACTGAGGCCCCCTTTGTCTCAGGAAGCCTCAAGCCAAATTCCCTCTGCTCAAGAAATGAGAGAAATGCTATAAAATCTACCCAAGTCATTTTCCAGGGACCTGGGCCAACTGTCCCCTTTTGGCATCTTGCATCATATCAGATTTTGTTAAAACACAAAATATTCATCCTGTCTCTGTTGCAGCCTTAAAGAGCATTTTTCGTGGTTCTGGCATCCATGCGCCTCAGACTCCTAATGTTATCTGCAGATGAGAGCAGAGTGATTCAGAGCATGGCTTCAGCACACTTTGTGGTCCTCGCACGAAGCCACAATAGCAAGTGGTCCACCTTCTGCTTTAGTCAAACACCACGGTGCCCAGAAGGTCTCTTGCTGCAGACCCTGTGACTACATTACTTCCTTTTAGATTGCTGAACTCAGAGGGTCCCCTCCTACTGTAAGATCTTGATACATGGGGCTTCTGCTGTGTGACTCCATTTTGGGACTGTGTGACGGTCAGAGACGGAAATCAGTACAAACTGGCACACACTGATAATGTGTGAGAGGCGACTTTTGAAACAAACATGAGGTTCTGCTAGACCCTGGAGTTGGGAGGCTGCTGTCCAAGTCCTGGCAGTGGCCCAGCTAGCTAGGTAAGACCTCTTGTACAAGCATTGGTTTTACTTTTTCTCAATACTCAACCCCATTATGGAGAATACCCTGTGTGGCCTTTACACATAAACACTAGTTCATTAAATCACTATAATTCCCTTATAATCTTGGAATTTTTTATTGAGACCTAAAGGAGTATAAATAACCTGACAAAAGTTATGGAGTCGTCCAAAGTCCAAGGGACTGAGTTCCATTTGTCAGGACCTAGGTCCGTGACCCTCTTTTACACTTCACCTTCTTCACTCTCTAACCGGAAACACTTATTTGGTAAATGAATGGCACAAAGGGATGCTATCTCATAGTGCAATTTGGGGTACAGATGCTTGCACATATGGGAACAACTTTCTGTAGACCTCATTAGATTTTCAGAAGTGTGGGCTTGTTCACCATTCCGGTCAGGAGCAAACATTTTCCAAAGCACAGACATCATAGTACCAAGTGACTTCCCCATAAACAGAATCTCAAAATCAGTCCTGTTTCTCACCCAGTCATGTCTCTCCTGACACTGTGTTCAAGAGTGGGCACAACGAGCTTGTAGGAATCACATTTGCATATTCTTTATCATATAGTAAAGTTGATGGTTTAGAGCTATGAGATCATGTGTTTCTGTTTGGTAGTTATATATGAAACTATCCCTTGGCTCGGAGGCGTATTGCAGGAAGACTCATTGGTTGGTCTGGAATGAGACAAGGAGGTAAATATCATGTTTCCACATTCTTTGCTACACAGTCTTGGCTGTATCATTAGGAAGCTCCTTGATGTAGGAGGTCCTTCTGTTTATGTGTTGCTTTCATTGGTTATTGAATAAAGAAACTGCCTTGGTCTTTTGATAGGGCAGAACTTCGGTAGGTGGAGAAAACAAAACTAAATGCTGGGAGAAAGAAGGGCAGAGTCAGAGAAGCCATGGATCCACCGCCTGAGATGGACACCGGTTAGAATCTCTGGTAAGCCACTGCCACGTGGCGATACAGATTATATGGAGATGGGTTAAACTAATATGTAAGAGTTAGCCAATAAGAAGTTAGAGCTAATGGTCAAGCAGTGTTTTAATTAAAACAGTTTCTGTGTTGTTATTTCAGGTGTAAGCTAGCAGGGCAGCCGGAACAAACAAGGAGCCCTCTCCTTACAACAGCTCCTGAACTCTCATCTGTCTCATGCTGGTGATTATTTCTACATTGACGGTGCAGTACAAGAAGGTCAAGAAAGAAGCTCAGTTTGACTGGCCTTTGATTACAGGAGGATTGGCCGTGTGGGCAAACTCCGATGTCTGACTGCAGGAGTTCAAATGCACCTCTGTCTTTCCTGGCCTTGTTCCATTTGCTCACTTCTTAATCAAACATCTCTGGTCAACCCGGAGTGGACCATGCAGGCAAGGTCTATGCCCTTGGACATACTCCATAACAAAACAAGCCATGTCTATATAGCATGGGGAGGTGATGAGCCTAATAGAAATAGTAGGAGGTGAGTAGAGAGGTGCAAGGAAGGAGAGTGGGCAGTTAGGGTACCAGCAGTACTGTATGATCATCACATGGCTGCAATGTGGCATGATGGGAGTGGCAGAGAAGGGATGTATGAGCCCCAGGAAGATGGCACTGCCTGCAAAGACATCTGAGCCTTGACACAGAGCACAGTCAGCCCAATTTGAGCAGGAAGGCCAGGGTGGCCAAGAAGAAAGAATGTAGGGCACTGGTTCTCAACCTGTGGGCGGTGACCCCTTTGGAAGGTCGAATGACCCTTTCACAGGGATTGCCTAAGACCGCTGGAAAATTTACATTATGATTCATAACAATAACAAAATTACAGTCAAGAAGTGGCAACGCTAACAGTTTTATGGTGGTGGTGGTGGTGGTGGGGGTCACTACAACATGAGGAACTGAAGTAAGGGGTTGCAGCGTTAGGAAGGGTGAGAACCGCTGCTGTAGAGCATGAGGTCAGGGATGGTGACCTGGCCGTGCCTCCATTCACACCTCCAGAGGAAGCCACAGAGCCAGCTTGTCCATGGCACTGCAAGGAGTGAGAGCTTGCTCACTCCAGTGTGACTTTATTCCAGGTCTTTCTTGTCTCAGTTCTTGCTGATTCCTGCCCTGTGGTTCTTTTCCTCTCACACTACAGGCCCCTGAATTCCCTTTGATTTGGACTCTCCCTTCCTTCTTGCCATCTGGCCTAGGCTTAGACATCCTTTGGGTTTTAATTAAGCAGTGTGTCTTCTGGATGCGCCCCTCCCCTCCCCGCCACAGTAGAGTTAAGTGGTCTTCCTGTGTTCTGAAACTTGGTATCTCACTAGTACTTCGCACACTACCACACAACCTAATGTTCTGGAATTCACTTCCATGTGAAGCGTCAGGGCCCTTGAGATCAGGGTTTTATCTGTCTTACTCCCTCACTGATCTCCAGTGTGGGGTTTAAGCACGCTACTGAATGCTTACAACTGGCTGGGGAGGTATGTGATGGCCGGATAGGTGGAAGCATGCAGGTTAGTGGCCTGTTACACATAGGCCATGTTGCAGCAGGAGTATAGTAAGGCAGTCTTAATATTGGGGAGATACAGAGTCACCCACAAACTCTCTTTGCTGCAAATCCCATTTAAAAAACTCCCCATAGAAGGGATGTTATTAAATTTTGAGAGCAATATAATGGGACAAAAGTGGAGGACAAAAGAGTTAAAGAATCTTGTCAAACCGCAATATACATTATGGTCAGGGCTATGGTGGGACTGTGGCTGGCACAGTCACCTGTGAGAGTCACAGGAGCCAAAGAAATTCTCCCAAGTTTCCAAGGTAAACAAGTCACATAGATCAGGATGGAGGCAGGGACTGCTCTGCCACATCCTCAGGGTTCCGTGTTTTTAGCTTCTAAAAATGCCCGGGAAAGATGATGACTTCCTGGATTAGGCACACGACACTTCCTTCCAACTCCTTGATAGGTATTTTTCCGTCTAGAGTATCCTAAGGTAGCAAGCTTGAATCAAAACTAAATTATTAGTAAACATTCGCAAGTGAGAAACAAATTATTGTAGAGCACTCAGCTCCTTCCTTCGAACACACACTTGAAATCTGTAAAGACTTTATTCTGTAAGAATGCTTGAACCTCTCCCTAAATCATAACACGGGTAAACTTACTGAAATATTTTTACAATTTTATTAGAGGTTTTAATTCACTGCTTTATCTATCTCTGTTAGACTGTAAAATAGCTTTAAATATTCAAGTGGTAATTAATGAATCTTTTATGTTGCAAATCAAACATTTTCAACTATGTGCTACTGGAAGCGTAAGAAGGAAGGTTCTGAGGAAGGGCCCTTTCTCCCCCGTCCGTGCCGTTGGCCACCACTTATCTGGTATTGGGTAATCAGTCACATTTGCTCAGTGTGGACACTGTCTGCTGTCTTTCTGTAGGTCAAGATTTTTTGACATGCTCCCTGGCAGAGGCATTCCCAGCTAGATGGAAAGTCTTTGGATGTGGAATTTTTGCTTGAGTGCAAAATAATAAAAAGCATGTGTATTTTTTTTTTAAAAAGGATCAGTTTAATGGCAAATGAGCATTGGCTTAGATTAATATTCTATTACAGTAAAAACTTATATTTAATAAATTTTCTCTATTCACCCCCCCTTTTCCCCTGAATCTCACATATTTTTCTAAGTGGCATGCCAACATAAAGAAAGTATATATGATACATTTGATTTATGTTAAGTCAATAGCGTGTGCAAGCCATTTAAAATTGCATTTTAAGTGTAGAAATATAACCCCAAAGAAACACATACAGTGCCATACACTGAGAAGCGTTAGCTGTGTTAGCCTGCTGGGGGCTGACATCCCTTCTAAATATTATTCTATTTAGAAGATAGTTTTGAAATGTGGTATTGTGTATCCATTTGCAATAACGAAGTCCAAAATTCTGCAGTTTCATTTGGAATAAGAAAGTGAGTGGGCATTTAAAAAAAAATCTTCATAGAACAAAATAGTTTTCCTTTCCTCGGCCTGTCACTAATGAGGAATGAGTGGGTGAGAAGCTACCAAAAAGGCTCACAAAAGGAGTGACGAATTCTAGAACAGAACCCATGATGGCCACCTCGTGTTTTTCCGGGGCCCTAATTAATATTGGACTTGGTGACATTTATGTTTCAGAGCAATAAGCTAAACAGGAAACAACTTATGTCACCTAAAGCTTTTTAACAAATCGATACAACTATTTGTAATTGCTTGTTTCACGAGATTAAAAGTGCTCAGGCCTGATCTTCGCCCATGGATTTGTGGTCAACCTGACCTATGCTTCCGCAGAGAGAGAGAGAGAGAGAGAGAGAGAGAGAGAGAGAGAGAGAGAGAGAGAGAGAGAGAGTTGACCAGCACAGACTTCCATCAAATAATCCATATTGCTAATATTTCTGGAATTTTAATGTAGTTACAATTTATAGCTGATCAAATGTGGTTACCTAAATTGCTGTTGGTGGTAGGCAGTTTAACTGTCTATATTAATTACAGTATAATTTAATGTTCGAGTACCGACACTTGGGTTGGTCATTTTTATGGCTCAAGTAGTTATCTGCCTTATGACGAACCATTTTAGCATTTTCAATGGAAACGTGCTAAAATGATGAGTGATAAAAATGTCACGGGCTGGTAAATAATGATCATCGCCTTAGCCGAGATTAATCCTTGAAAGGCCGGTTACCTTCAATTAACATTATAACTCACGCAGCTTGTCCTTTTCCCAACCCGCCATCTTGGTTTGAGGCTGGGAAGCGGAGGTGACTGTTGAGAGTGTCAGATGTGTAAATTAACATGCTTATATTTGATATTCAGCATCCGGTGTGGTTTTACTAATCAAAGTGGATATAAAATGGTATAGGACTGTAATGTATGTATGTGTATGGTGTTTAAAAAAAATCAATATAAGTGCTACAGCGTATTTTTTCTTTTGTTTTGTTTTTTTGAGACAGGGTTTCTCTGTGTAGCTTCGGCTGTCCTGGAACTCACTATTCTATAGACCAGGCTGGCCACAAATTTACAGAGATCCGCTTGCCTCTGCCTCCTGGGTGCTGGGATTAAAGGTGTGCACCACCACCACTGCCCAGCTGAGTGATGGCTTTCTAATCCACACATTATTCCAGTTATACCAGCATTTTTTGCATTTCATTTCCTTCTGCTATGAATTGTCTGAAACTGTTCACCAGTCTAACTGGTGCCTTAAGTGAAGATTTGAGCCCGTTTGATTTGAGTAAGGAAAACTTTTCTTCTGATTCAACTACAATGAGAAGCTAACTTGTGATTCCTTGTCCACGCATCGGTACGTGCGTTCCTGAAGAAGGCAGCCTGGTACAAAGGCTAATTGTATCGTCTAGCCATTTCGCTGAGAGGGTTATGCCAGAGCGCCCCGTGTTCATTTACACTGAGCTCGTGGTCTTGATAGAGAAGGTTCTTGTTTAATAAGAGAAGCTGCATTTTGGGTCAGCTGCCCTGTGTGAGGGGCAAGTTTGAAATGAACTGAAGAGCACTGCCGCGATGGAATGACTCTTGACATGCAATTGCAAACATGGTGTGTATCGGCCAGCTGAAGCCCCACCTCCCACGGCCGTCCTTGCACAGGTACCTGGGTGTTTTAGTAGGAATGCGTGTGCACAGCTAACTCACAGCGTAGCCTGTGAGCAGCATCTGGATTTAAGCCTAGCAATTACGGGGATTTCAGCTCACCCTGATATTATATTCTTAGTAGCCAGGTGAGAATTAAAGGTTCAAATGTCTGGCTAATTATCAGACTAGGGGAGGCTTGCAGGCTCGCCATCAATGAGAAGAGGATCCTGGCTCACGTCTTGCTAACAACATCTACTTGTTCAAAGTGAAATAAAAAGGAGCCAGGCACGGAGGCATAGATCTATTCATTGTAACATCTGAGAGGCCGAGGCAGGAGGATTGCTGGAAACTTAAAGCAGGTTGCCTAATTTTCTTAGGGGAATTCCAAGGACTACATAGTGAAGCCCTGTCTCAAAATGTAAAAAAAAAAATGACAACAATAACAACAAAAAAAAATCCACCCCAAACAGAATCATACTGTTTTTGAAAGTATAAAACACAGATTCATAAATAATGCAGGAAAGACCCTTCTAATCTGTCCCAACAGACAGGCACATTGTGCTGGGAAGGCCTCTCCGCAAGGTTACACTAGTCAGCTCAAAGCTTTACTGATGTTCTTGGAATTGTACAGATCCAATGGTTCCTATGATTCTGTGGTCTGTTTTTTTTTTTTTTTTTTTTTTTTTTTTTTTTTTTTTGATGTTTTGAGACGGAGCCTATGTCGCCTTGGTTTTCCTAAACTCACTATGCAGACCAGGCTGGCTTTGAGCTCACAGAGACCAGCCTGCCTCTGCCTCCCACAGGCTGGGATTAAAGGAACATACTACCACGTGTAGCTCTGTAGACCTTCTTTCAGGGTATTACCAGTGAGGTGTGTGTTAAAGACAAGGTTACAGCCATTATTAGTCCTTAGACTATATATGTGCGATAGAACTCAGCTAGAGAGAAAAAGCACACGTCTCTAGAGGTACAGAATTAAAGATAATCTCCACAGGTGTTTCCCTGGGTCCTGGGCTTCTCCATCCGATTCTGCTGTCTTCTAACCCAGCACGCTTTTGATAGAGTGTTTTTATAATATCATTTGTTCTAATCTAAGCATTTATCATTATCCACAAAAGCTTTCTGGATAAGAATATTGTAGATGCTGCGTGGCTTTGACGTTAGCGTTTTATTTGGATGACTGATCTTGCAGATGTGAAAATGTTAATGAGTTATCCATGAAATTGCTTTCCTCTGAAATTTTAGTGTGGTTCTTCGTGTTAGTTAATAAACATTTCGTGTCTTTTTGTTGTTGTTTTCCTTTATCAAATCTGGTGAGGAAGAGAGCATGCTCCCTCTGACGGAGCCAGCCCCTCCACCCTCCCTTGGAACCCTTCTGTGAAGACCCTTCCCTCAGCCTGCTCGCCGGGCTGTGAATCGGGCACAGGGCAGCTGCTGCTAAGAGCCAGTTGGGGGCATGTGCCTTGTGTCTCAGCAGGTCAGAAGTTGGGGGAAAAAACTTAGGCTGTGGCAACGTTGTCTACCAGTGTGAACAACCGGCATTTTTATTGCATTTGAGAATGCTCTCATGTCAGTAGTTAGTACTGACTACACAACATTTTCTTTTTTATTGTCTGCATCCACAGACATGGAATGATGGAATTACAGTTGATGTCAAGGAATGAGATTCTTTTATGCCTCATCAAAACAAAACAAAACAAAACAAAACAATCCTTGTTAGCGGCAGCACATATACAGAGAGCACCACGCTCACAACCCAGGTCGCACCATCTCCACCCAGGCTCCTGGGTAGCAGGGACTGCAGCGAGTTACAGTGGACCTACGAGACGCCGTTAGAACTGTCCGTTTGCTTCTCAGGATGAGAAAGAGAAACCGAGTTGCAAAACACTTCCAGACTGTCAGGAGGGTGTTGACACTGACCGAAAAGGGACCCAAAAGATTCAAGGTCATAAGTAGAGTCTGCTGTATGCCTTTGGAGACAAGAGAGCTCAGCTAGAATATGGAAAAGAGGAGACTTTTCAATTCGACTTTGTGTGAACTTCAAAAATAAGAGTTAATGATTACATTACATTTTGGTTTATCTATTGTTTTGTTTACCTTTTAAACCAAGGCTTGCTCTGTTACAGCTGACAGGATGCTGGGAATATCAAGTCAACTGTATTCTGATGTGGGGAGGGCATCGGCAGCGAGGTCACCATGTGCGTAAGTCCTGATGGCCCAATATGGCAGCCTAAGCCTTTTCACATGGATAGACCCTAGGAGCAAGGGTGGGTCCTCAACCTGACTGTGTGTGTCTGACACATGGGCCAACCTCCCTCATGCTTGCTTAATTTTTACTAAAAAAAAAAAAAAAAAAGAAAGAAAAAGTAACAAATTGTCTTTACACCTTGGGACCTTGTAAAATTCTGTTTTATAGAAAAAGCTCAATATTTTCAACACTTCCCATTATTAATCACTACTTTACTGATAAAACTTTAGAAAGTGTGACCCTGGAATTTCATCATGCAAAAATATTGACTGCAGCAGGAGAGAACATTTAAAAAAAAAAAAAACAACTTATTTTTTTTTCTCTTTTCAAACTTAGGAACCTGTTTAAGATAGTCAAGAAGGCAGTGGCAGGATAAACGCAAGGAACAGGAATGTATCAAAACCAGATTAACACACGCGCGCACGCTTACACACGCATACACTCATACATACCCCACCCCACAAACCTGTACAAAATGTTCCAATTAATGAGAATAGGAAACAAATTAGGTCAACTATGTTACAATTGAAAAGGAAAAACAAAAAAAAGGGTTCTGGAATTTCTTCTTTCCTCCCACATGTCAACACGTCATCCATGTCCGTAAATCAAGGGCAATGAAGGGAAATACACGCGCAGCGTCGACTGCAAATCCATTCCATACAGTAGACTGTCTTCCCCCAAAGATACTGCGGCTTTCCTCTTCTCTAAAGCATCATTAATAAAATGCAGTTGCACAAAAAGCAAAGATGTTTTGACAAACAGGTGTTTGCATTTATTCCTTTTTAGGAACAATACCTAAAAAATAAAATAATTAAAAAAAAAAAGAGCTGCCCTCGGCCCTCCCCCACAAAAGACAAAGATTCACACAGACACATTGGGATATATGTACAACCGAATCAACCCCATTCTAAAGAAGCGACCGTAATCCCCTCCCCCAAAGGGACAGAATCGGAACTGTAAAAATCAGAGTGAAAATTGCTTGCTGAAAAGCCTGAGAACTTTTTTTTTTCAGTTGGTTCTTCTGCAAGGCTGTGACACCTGCGAAGACATATAAAATCTAATTTTTCTTTTTTCTTTATTTTTTTGCTACAGTCTTTAGACTAAGCATGCAAGACATACGACTAAGTGCAACTGAGTGAAATGTATATTTTTAATTTTTTTTAATCATTCCCTAAAGGTTTGAACTGAGGTATGCGCACTAGCGTTCTCATGCTGTCCTCTGTACTCATGTCTAGCTACACATGCTGAGAATGAACTAATCTACCAGATTTTTATCCTCTTTCGAATATCTAACCAGCAACCACTCAGTTTCGAAGCACAGGCCCCCGTCCCATGACCCTGCCTGGCTACTGCCTGCACATCATGAAGCTGCCTGGTAAAGTGGGGGGTCGGGGGCATGAGTAACCACAGACCACCCCCTCTACTGAAGGCAGAGCAAAGCTTCAGAAGTCATTGCCAAAGACGTTCTATTCTAAGCGTATGAGTGGATGGGAATGTCACCTTTGTGTGTGTGTGTGTGTGTGTGTGTAAGTGAAAGAATGCTGACCAAGTCAGAATCTGAAAAAGGAAAAACAACAGCAAAAAGCAGAAAAAGAACTGGAAGATATATGCCAAGATAAAACAAAATTAAAGCAGTGATCACAGCACAGCCCTTAACAAAAGTGGCATACGAATGTTCTAAAAAAAATCTCTTTATTCTAGAAGTGGCCTAGTGCAGTCAGACACTTTTCTATTCTCTCTGAATTCATCCTAAGTGTCTCCTTGATTTATACGCTAATTTTCAGTATCATACATTCATTTCTTTGAGATGGTACCCCATTCGTTCCCTAGGAGCTATAATACTGTTTTCCTGTCTGCTTTTTCTCTGCAGTAGCCCCAGATTTTCTCCTTACAGGAGTTAGTTTTGGTCTCTGTACAGGTACAGAAAAGAAAAAAGGAAAAAAAATAGAAAAAAAAAAGCAAAAAAAAAAACTTTGGTTCCATTGCCTACTTAGTCTGCTAAATGAACTCTGTTGGAGGGGCGGTTGTTTCCCTCAGGTTGGCAAACAGCCTGGACCTCATCATTTGCCTCTGAATCGTTTTGCCTCCTTTGATCAACAATAAGAGGATATTTGGCTTCATCATATAAAGCATAAAAGAAAATAATTTACCTTTGCGTAACATCTTTGGTAATTTTAGAAATAAAAGGTACAAAGTATATAAATTAAGCTCCCAAAGGCTCTCAAACTAAACCCAAACAAAAGCTATAGCCCTAGATAAATAAGTGCCAGGGACGTGGGTGCAGACGGAAGTGTGAGGGGGCTGAAGGGCTGACGGGTACACTGACCTAGAGCTATCGCCTTCTGTGGGCCCTGCTCCCAGGAGCCTCCGTCTGTCTACCGGTGTCAATGGCTAAGTCAGTGCAGCCAGAAGGGCAGTTCTGACTTTGCACGCTGGAAAGGACACACCAGCACCCGCTGAGCTCAGTCTTTGCAAACTCCCAAGACGTTCGACGTGAAGTCTCATTTGCATTAAAAGAGAGGAATGCCACCGAGCGAGCTGGTCTGAAGTGACACACTCTGCAGTGCGGTCGCTGTGTTGAGGGAAGTTAGTTAGGGAAGCTGGCTTTTTGGTCATTTTGCAAACAAAGCAAGCCATGCTGGAAAGGACAACACAGAGTCTGCAGTCCTGGCCACTGGATTACAGGGGGGAGAGAGAGCCTTCCATGGCCATCACGCCAGTCTGACTATTAAGGATTGCTTACTCTTTTCAGTGTCTCTCTGGGCTGTGTTTCCTGAGAGAACGACGTGGCAGTTACTCACAATGGCGGGCACTATGAAAATAAAAGGAAAAAAATCTCAACCGTTCCCGTCCCACCCCCAATACTGCTTCTGTGAAATGAACCTGCTATGTCCCTAGAGTATGTGTGTGTGTTTCTCTCTTCTGTCATTCATTCTCTTTCTGGCGGGACATCACGTCCCTGTGAGAGGACCTTCAGGTGTAAGGTGCAGCCTTCGGAATCTTTTTTTTTTTTTTTTTGGAAAAAAGACCAAAACGGAATGTTTTGTTTTGTTGTTTTTTTTTTAAAACTTGAGAGAAACGTGGTGATATCTATAGGAAAATGGAATGAGTGCCGGAAAACTACAGACGAGAAATGACATTCAGCTTTGTATAATAAAAACACCTATTAACATTCATCACAAGGTACAGAAAATGTGAAGCCTCCAAGAGGCCGTGGGCCCAAATGGAGGCCTGAGGTCAGAACTTAAAATGGTATAAAAAAAGCAATACATTAAAAAGTTTGGGATAATTATTTTAACCCCTCCCCCCAATAAACACACAAAGGCCTTCCCCATCCCAACTGGAAGCAAAACAAAAACATACAAACAAACAAACCAAAAAAAAAAAAAACCCAAAGTGAGTAAAGGCAGTGATATCAACATGCAGCGCTGTGCAAACAGGTCGTCCACTGGAACCTTGAATTCGGGCGAGCGAAGGCTTGGTCTGCGGTGGCGCAGGTGCGCGAGCTCAGTCGGGCGTCCTCGGTGTCTGCCTTGGCAGGACAAAACTGCAGTTCAAAGTCTGCTGCGAAAAGTGAATCCGTTTATCGAATTTACAACACTGATGTTGACTCAAAGAGGAAAATCCCAAGTACCAAACAGGTCCATCCAATGCACAGAGTACAAATCCCTTTCGTCAACAAAAAGTAGAAAAATCAAAAATACTCCCAAATGGGATTCTTGATGGCACTAAGAGTTAACACATTTCAGAGTTGTCAAAGTGTAGCGAAAATCCTCCAGACTGTACAACAAGTGGAGAACGGTTTCGCCACTAACTTTTGACGTGTTTTTTTTTTTTAATTTGTTTTGTTTTGCTTTTTTTTCCCATTCTTCGGTCTCGGGGGTCGGCCCGCCTGGAGGTTCAGTCCATGTCCTCATTCACTGGTTCGTCTTCGTAATCTCTGTCATGGTCGAAATCCGGACTGTGGTTGGCTGTTGTCACTAAGGACAGAGGCCCTTCAGCTTCTTCTGGGTCAAGGGGTTCCTCTTTGACATGTACAGGATGCCTACAGAGACAGAGAGAGAAAGAAAGAGAGAGAGAGAGAAACAGGCTTAGAGAGAGGCATCCATGGGCCACTGTTGGGTCAACCAAAAGACACAATCCAGTAGACGCTGAGTGACCCTGGCCACACATGTTTTTCAATTATGGTGGGAAACTTGCTATGACTTAATGTCTGTTGTTCATTTTCATGGCCTACATTCCAAGGCTCTAGGGACCATGGCCTTGGGGCTTCTCGACTGCTTGGCGTAATACCCCTGGCGCTGAGAGATCCTTTGGACATTTTTGTTTTAGAAAGTCTCCTGTCCAGAAATCATTTGTCCTGCTTTTCCTGACCCCCGAGTTAGCAGAGGACCTTGTAACAGTGCAGAGTATGGAGCTCAGACCTGCATTTCTAAGGGATTCCAGATGATGGCGCTGGTCCCAGGACCATACTTTTGAGTACCAACTAACAGGCCCCATAGCGACATCCTGGGTGGATGAATGCCACCCCGCAAATAATTATGTGAAATGCGAATCTATAATACAGCAGTGGTTCACAGGGACCACTGAGCACAGGAGGCTGGCTGGGCTAATCATGGCTTGCTGTGTGTTCTGCTCTGCTAGTTAACATGCAGAACCTGTGAAAGAACCCTCCAGAGGACGACCCCAAGCGAGGGTCTATCATTAATCAACTTCAAGCAAACACAGCAAAGAGACACCATGATACATGCTTGAAGCTCCAAATTAATGCATATTTTTACAAACTGTCAATAAGGCAAGAAAAGCCCTGCCAGGAAACACAAACGGAGAGGAAAAGGCTTGCTCAACACAACAATATGATAAGAGAGCAGAGCCCCAATCAGAATAATAACGCTGTCAGCTGTAAACAAGGCAAAACACGAGGCCCGGCTGGTAGCCGCCACCCAGACACTCTAGCTACCTTGAGAGCTGCCAACTTTCTCATTATGGACTCGGGCTCGGTTCATCGAGAGGGGGCTGGCACGATCACACAAAACCACTCTGATAACAACTGTGAAAAGCTGTTCGTAAATCATATTTACAACTGATCTTTTGCAAATACAAATGACTTTCTGTTGGGGGGGGGCTATTGATATGTAAAAGAACCATTCAAGTTAAAATGTGCCCATCTCTGAAATAGGCTGCAAGGGGGAGAGACTTCTAATGGACATTATCAGGTATTAGTAATAAGAGGTGGTACTGGGGATGGCTGGCTTCCTAAACAGCTGATGCTGTATGCAAGCCCCGAAGGCCCCTGGAGCAATTTAAAAACAAACAGAGGCCTGCCCTGGAAGGCAGGAACCTTCCAAGTCAAGGGACACTAAAATGAGCACAGCGAAGAGGGAGTCAGGGGTCTAGAAGTCAGATAAAGGGCTTTAAACAATTATACCCATATGCTTACAAACCATTTGCACAACAAACCAGGGTCTCACAGTACACTCTCTATGTGGGTCTCCAGCTACGTAGAAATTTGAATAGTTGGGCTCATCTTTGTGTCTGAAATAAGGCCTAGACCTGGCTATCTAGTTTGCAGAGTTCCTCCACGAAAAATATGCACTTCAAGAGAAAGACCAAACATTTCAAAGAGGGTAGTTAGTCACTCCATGCTTGGGCACCATGTCTCTTGCCTGTATGTAGTCAACCTGGATTATGGCTGGTGCCAACCCCTCCCTTTCTTTTGGGGATCATATTATTACATACTTTAGACACAGCAAAAATTAGTTTCTTTCTTTTTTGTATTTTGTTGGCTTTTCCATTACAGTTTTTCTGGTTATCTGCGATTCCATCTGTTGATAAGCCACTCCCTCCACACTGGACCTTCTGCAGCTGCCTTCCCTCCCCTCCGCTGTTCGCAGACTACAGTGAACCATCGCTAGCCATTAATCTTTCTCCTTCTGTTGATTTACCTCCTTGGGATAAATGTCTAAGAATGGAATTGTTGGAGCAGAGGCCAAAACATCTTTATGGCTCTCCTGATTTATTGGGATATTAATTTGCAGAGGGGTGCTATCAAGTGAGATTCGATGTCAGGGTCCCAAGTGTTACTTTGAAAAAACAGTTTGTGGTCTCACAGGTGTACGGTACGGTCCAAGTCACCTTGAACCACACCCGCTGCATTCATAAAAACATTGGACACGTATTTCTGCCTCCTGATTTCACTCTATGGAGAACAGTGACTTACCAATCATACTAGCACCATTCACTATGTGGGCTTACTAACGTCCAGCAACAGGAATTTGCCCTTTCAAAACAATTATTTTTTCAGCTGTTACTGAGGTTCAACTGCTATTTTTCAGAATAACACTCGCCTGCTTGAATTTCTAAAAGCTATCACACTTAGTACTGCATGGTGCAGTCTGGGGCTATTACACAAAGCCTTGGAGGTAAGGGTCAGAAACCCTAGGAAAATAGAGGCTCATCTTGATGTGACAGTCTTGCTTTACGGCTGTAAACCATCGTTTTCTAGCATCAACCCCAAACAACAAACGGAAGGCTCCCCCAAATCTGACTTCCTAACACCACAGACTATTTTGTTTTCCCCCGAATTCAGTGAGTATTTACTGCCCGCAACACAGGTCATGATGCTGGCATGTTTGCATGGACTACCCTAGTGCTTAACATAGATGGATGGCCAAGAAATACCACCAACCAGATCTGCTATATGACGTCCTGAAAAATCTACACTAAGTATGACAGCAAGAATTCTTCGGCCTTCCAGGTAAGATTCAGACTGTGAAAGGCTTCCCTTCCACTGGGCGTATACACAGCGTACCATCTACAGAATGGGGTTGCACAGTGGATGGCCCTCATAAGCCTCCCCGTACCAGGCCTACTATTTCCAAAAGGGCTCCCGATGGATAATGGAGCAAAACACCATCTCTCTGTTCCCCTTACATCTGAGTAATCCTTTTGTACAGCCTTCCTGGGGACACATGGATTTTTATTTTAACTATAGCCAGCTAGTGTTTAAAGGCATTGTGTCCCTGTTCAACAGTCTTTGGTATGGTGGTCCTTTAGCTCCAGAATGAAAGTACACTCTCCCCAAACCATCATTGTGTGACTACCTTCTACCATTTTTTTTTTTTAGAGAGAAAGGCAGTGCTGTGGTTTGTATCACGGCAAAGGGAGGCCCAGAGAGCTGTATTGCAACACTGCCTGTGTGCAGGGCCAGCGTCCTAACAGTGTCTTGTAAGCCTTGTAAAGTTTATGGCTTGATTTATTCCAATAGACTGGAACAGTTAAAAAACAATTTGCATCCTAGCAGGGTAATGCACACTGGACAAGAATGAAATCTCTGTCATTACAGAACTCACTTAATGGAAGTACGGGGTCAGCGAGACTAACTGGCTGCGACACTGATAGGAGCCCAGGAAAGCTGTGGTCGGCCCAGAGCACCACGGGGCACATGGCGTAAACCTGATGCGTGAGCATCGCATCTGACAGCACTGTGCAAGGGCTGGTTCTCTCTCTCTCTCTCTCTCTCTCTCTCTCTCTCTCTCTCTCTCTCGTACTTGAAACTTTGTTACACTTTAGGATGACTGCTGCAAAATACAGGTTTTTTTTGGTATGTCTGCTGTCCGTTCAATCTTGTTAAGCAAATGAACGTCCATCATGGATAGGCTGTCTCCACGACCAACCTTCCCCTCGCCCCGCTTTTCTTTGCCTACTGATCATTCTACTAATAGGATAATAACATGAATTACACCTTGAACAGACTGTGGGAAAACAGTGTGCCTTCCACTTGGTGACTTCATGCATTCTTGCTCAATGCGTATGTCTTGGAGTGGCTTCTATGCTACCTAGTGTTGCTCTGAACTTCCTAAATAATGAAATAGAATGTCCCGACAACGATGAATATCAGTGAGATAGCAAGAGTCAGAAATACCAGTTTGCTCTAGGAAAGATGAAATTCGGTGGCAATAGCGGGAAAGACACACGCTTTCCTAAAATGCTCGAGTGTTGGTGCTGGGAGACTAGGCCCCCATACTATAAAAACCATCCTGCCCACCTCTAAAGATCTCTTTGGAAGCACTCAGGGCACGAGATTCAAATGCTAGAAAGCAAAACCTCAGATTTCCCCATCACGCTGGCCGAGGCCGCTTTTTCCCCTTTGTCACCAGACGCCACTTCATTCTGTCCCTACTTGTTAAAGGTCACATGTTCCATTCCCGTCCCTCAAATTTCCTAAAAATACGATGTTGGTCAGTAATCCAGAAGGAATGTGCAGACAAGTGGCCTATTCTTGGAGCGGACGGCGCTGGAAACACTGAGCTGGTTTAGTCACTTCAAGTGGGCCACGGTTTTGGAGAGACTCGCTGAGAGGGAGACTGCCATGAGTAGCGGGGGCCGCTGCACACCCAAGCATCTGGAATCACGGGGGTTTCTTTTCTGTTGTGAGGCCCTTCCTAGGCACCAAAAGGGGACACAGGGGCGCCCCAACCTGGTGGCCTTGCTGAGCTCTGTGTGGTCCTGGGGTCATTCGCATGCAGCCCGGGCAGCCAGCGCCCACTGATTCGTTCCTTTCTATGTGCTCTCATTATCCCGCCGTCTGCTGCTGCAATGCTCCTATTAATTTTCCTTTTGATATTTTAAGAGCAATCTATAAATCATGCCGCCTTTCACTTGTGCCATCGTTGATGCCTGGTAATAAGGCCGCAGTGCCGAGCTCAAGTGGTTAAACTCAGCGCACAATCAAGTAAACAAGCATCTTTTCCCTCGCCCGGTTCGGCTTGCCTGGAAGCTGAACACGCCAGGAGCTTTCCCAAAGAGGTGTATACTGGTTTTAGGAGAAAAATCACAGCATGACTTAAATAACAGTCTGAGACACCAAGTGGGGGAAACTTCTCATTTTCTTGCTGTGTGCACTTACCGTGGACGAAGCCAATTGCTTTTACGAGAGAGTTACTAACTAGTCCTTTTATGCACTAACAAGCAACACTAAGGCTCTTAAGAAACCAGAAACGATAGGAAAGGTGTGTAGAGGGGCCAGAGGAGAGCTCGTTTGAACGTTGACCAGGGAGACTAGGTTAGGTGACAAAGAACTTTGGGTAGACAGTACTCACACAGCTTGCATAGGGGACCTGCCCGGACTGCTGTTACCAGGGAGACTGGGTTAGGTGACAAAGGACTCTGGGTAGACAGTACTCACACAGCTTGCATAGGGGACCTGCCCGGACTGCTGTTACCAGGGAGACTGGGTTAGGTGACAAAGGACTCTGGGTAGACAGTACTCACACAGCTTGCATAGGGGAACTGCCCGGACTGCTATCACTCTCGTTGCTGTTGGTGTGCTCCATGGCCCCGTTCAGCTCCTCCCGGATGGCAGTGGCCAGGTTGCCCAGAGTGGGATTTCCCATGGAAGCGGTAGTGTACAGAGGTATACTATTCTCAGCCATGGAAGCCTGCATCAACCCAAAGAAAGCCAATGAAATTGTAGGAGAGGCAAGACAAGAAAGTTCTATGTCATCAACGTGTGGTGTGTTTGACAAGTTCACAGTAATCATTGCTGACAATTCCCAGGAGCTGTAGGATTTTGCTTCGGGAGCCTTGGACTTCATTTGGATAAGCTAATCTGGGCACCGATAAGTCCACGGGTGAAGTCACCTGCTGGGTCCTGCCTTGTGGAGTCACGTGGCTTAGACAAAAGTATCTAATATGAAGTGTATATCCAATGCCTTTTTTTTTCCAGGAAGGACTGAATATTTCCAGATCATAGTGAAATATAATGGAATTTTCATTTCTTTATCCATTTTTGATGGCTCCACTATTGGATATCCAAGATCTGATCAGATTATACGGCCACATGGCTCAAATTTATGAGAACTTCCATAAACACCCATAGGAAAGGAAGAGGTTATAGAACTGAAATCAATTTTTTTCTCCCTCACCATTCCCATCTTAATAATTTTTGGAGCTGCTTAGTGAAGGCTGACATGACCAGATGAAGGTAAAACCGCAGTCTTTCACCCTCAGACCAATCATGGAGAACTTCGGGGGTGAAGAGGAATCTCTAGCGAAAAGAAAGGCTAAATCTTATTTCCTTTACAATCAAGCCTATCGAGAGTAAAGGTGACAAAGTCATTCCAAATGAATGTCAGCAAAAAAAAAAAAAGTATGGAAAGGACTAGAACCCCCCCCCCCCAAAATCTGCCCCCCAACTAAAGCCTGTAGACTACTGTTCATTATCTGTCATACCAAATGTAACTATAACGACCACCCTGTCTGAATGCAGACAGTTGTCAAACAATACCACGGGACTGAAGGAACCCCATTTGTTTCTCTTGGGTAGGAAGTGTGCCCCAGTGACTTTTCCTTTTATTATTCAGGAGGACAGACTTGGAAAAAGAGGCAGCTGTAATTAGATGAAGATTTATCAAAATTGTCTTCTTTCACACTACACTATGCCTGGTTTTCCATCCTAATGAGAGAAAGTATGATCACAAGACAGTCTGGCAGGGTGGCTTCCGTTGGCCCACCATGTGAGAGCCCTAACTATTCTGGAAAAGCTGGCGCCAAAGAGAAGGTATGAGCCAGCAACAAGGGGAAGCCGGAGCGGAGCTGGGCTGCAGGGAGCCTGCCTGGTAGTCAGCTGCAGCATAAACCCCAAGGTCCCCCTCTTTCCCCAGTGCAATTATCGCTTCCTTTTTAAAAGTAAAGGGAGGAGGGTAGTGTCTCGCGATTTCCCGGTGTGGTGACCGTTTCCCACTCTGCTACGGGTTACCAGATAATCTGCTCGCACCCGGCACTTTCTAAATGCATCTTTTATGATTGCAATAAAACATTTCTATTCTTTCTGGGCAGAACAGTTGGCAGTGTAATATGGGCTGCCATCTTCAGTTGCCTTATGTGAGACCACACAGTGGTCACATTTCCCTGCCATGGAAGTGCTGCTTCAACTGTCAACGGAGTGGCCTTCTCGCTGGAAGTATCACGGGACCTGCTCTCACTGGTCAGGTTGGGAAAGAAGCTGGGGCCATTGCTACCTTGATATTTTATTGGATTCCAAAGCCCCACACTGAGAAGTAAAAACCATGGGGGGGCGGGGAAAGTTGTAGTCTGTTAAGATGAATATCTGTTTATTCTTTTTTATTCTCAAAGTATTACGGGTGAAAGCCACTTCTGACTGACAATGGACTGTGTGGATCATGGGACAAGGGCCAGAAGCGACAGTGACGAAAGTCAACCAATGGCAAGACCTTGTCTTGGTCCCTTAACTCTCAGACACGATGTCAGTACAGACAACCAGTCTTGTTTCTTTAAACAAAACACTAGTCACCGGGCCACAGGAAGGTCCTGGGGCCTGGCCCACCACTGTGTGTCTTCAACAGTCCTTCCCGGAGTGAAGGACCAGAGCATCCCATACATCATCACCTTCTAACAGGTCCTTCCTGTCGCTGATGCTCTTAGGAGCAGATGGGTCACAATGTTTATAATGGACTTAATTACATAAATGATCCCGGGCACAGTGTGTGGCTTCCTCGCAAACTGGCACCTCTGTCAGGAACACAAAGGTTCTTAAGTGATGGCACGCGAGTCTGCAAGAACCACGGCTTCTGGAACGTTAACTGCTCTGCGCTCCCCGGGGAAAAGGCAGTCTATAAATATGAAGCTTTACGGTTACCCGTAGTTACTTCACTTTTTCAGAGCATAATGCAATCTGTCCCGAGCCCCATGTTTTATTTCTGTAGTGGATTCTGCTGTCCTATTTTATAAATTGTATATCATGCCGTTATGTCGCTCTAGTAATTTTTTTTAAAAGATATTGTTGCACTGTTATTTTTACTCGCCTTGAAAATGGAAATGGGTGATAATGGAAAGGAAGGCCTGCTGGTGGGGTCTTTATTTAATTTGCATGGCAGGAAGCTGTCTTGGATGATTGGCTGTCTACTGGTGGGGAATCCAAATTCAAGAGGAGGGGCAAAGGAGATACTCCTTAAAGGGTTCCTGGAAAGCGGCAGGACAGTTTTGGGTGAGCAGGGGAAACACGGAAGTGTGCAGTGGGCGCAAAAACAAAGGTCTCAGAGACGGAGCGTGAACGCGCGCGTCTGTAACGATAAAGCACGCTAATTGAAATTAGTCGCATAGTTAAGGGAATCCAAAGGATGAGGATCCTTATTTTTTTTTCCCCTTTCCGTCTCATGAATGTAAAATGTGCTTGTAATTTTAATACCATTCCACATAGAGCCGCCTTTAAATTCGTACTTCACAAGACTCCAGGGAAAATAAGTTCTAATGCATGGTATTTACAGTGGCGGCGTGTAAGCAGCTCTCGTTTACCCTTCTAAAGTTACTACGTAAACCACGAGTAATTAAAAGAAGCGCAGAAAGTAGCTGCTCCTAGTAAATTTAGTTCAGGCTAAAGGGAAATAAATAGAATTACTAAGACGCTCAGTTCAGGGGGTCTGCCTTGAACTGTGCCAGCACGTTATCCGCGAGGAGCCTTAGGGTGCTGCGGGTGAGCTGGAGGGCAGGTCTGTGGCATGCAGAATAGGGGCTCTGTCAATGTTTGTTTAGCAAGTAGCGAGAGTCGGGCTGCTGCCAATGCCTCTTCCTCCCCCATCCAGTTCCCACGTAGCCATGTGTTCCAAGCCTTTTCCCACTGGCATCCCTTTTGGGGCGTTTGTTTCTCTATTTCTGCCTTCACTTGGGCGTTTCTGCAGGACCCTAACACTACCGAGACATCACTGAATCCGACGCCCTATTATGGGGCGCTACAGTAACGGCACTGAACGGTGCTGGGAGTCTGCCGTGGCTGAAGAGAGATTTGTCTGCGGCCTATGTGATGGAAATGCTGCAAGATTCTTTTTTGGCCTGTCTTCTAGAATGGTCAAGGTGGGTTTTTTTTTTTCCTAAACAGAAACAATGGCTCCAAGGATCCTGGCTACCTCCGAGCTCTTAAGGGAAATCTGGGTATGGAATTAGGTATTTAAAAGAAGTGATACCAGATACTCTGCTCATTTTAGACATAGCTTGGTGATGTGGTAACTGTGAGGAACGAGAAACTTAAGACTGGCTAGACAGGCACACAGATTTCCCTCCCTTCGCTCACGCCCAGAGTACACACCTTCTAGGACTCTCACTGAGGTAATACGTGATTTACGCGCGCAAGTAGGAAACAAACGTTCTACGCGACCACGACTAGGTTTTGCTGAACAACTGCCTGGAAACGTCTACTTTCCTTGAGCTTTCTGTTGTTTCAACAGTTGACTTACACAAGAAAAAAACAAACCCAGACCCCACTCCCACAGAAAGGAAAGGTGTTGAAATGGACTTGAATAACGCCTCGCTTTCTCTTTAAACCTGTGAACAATGGAAGGTCACGTGACACGGTGGCCTATCATCCAGCACATTAATAGCTGTGCTGGAGTAATTACACTTGTGGTATTTTTGCCTCAAGTGAAATTCTGAAATAAGAGGATGGAAATTATGATACTGCTGATAAATATTAATAAGTGAACTTTTAATTTTTTTTTTGCCACAATATTCAAAATGCTGAGCATCCTGCTAATGCTGAAGCAGCCCGATGTGTTTGCCTCCGGGGAGAACGATGCTTTGTGCACTTAAGAAAAAAGTTTAACGGAATTAAAATTTAATATCTAATTAGAGCGAGGCTAATATATTTTGAAATGAGTGGGGGAGCCCTGTGCCGGTGCTGCGGATTGGGGACGGCCGTTAATCTTACCTGTAAAGCTGCATTGAGAGGTGTGCAGTAGGCGTGGCTGCTCTGCATGTTTTTAATAAGGGAAGGGTTACTGTGCAAGAAAAAGACAGAAACTCAGAGTTAAATGCAATCGACCCAGGGGGCCTCGCTACGTTCTGTTTTCAAGTTCGCTGGTAGCCTCTCCAAATTTGGGATTCTCCCCCCTCCCAGTCACCGCACTGAAGGGAAAGCTCAAGTTTCTCCGTTTCTCAGGGTTGGTCTGGGTGAAGACGATGGGGATGAACTGGGCTGTTGGCCCAGGAGACGCTGCCTTAGATTCTCACACAGGGGTATTTCCCTCGGAGGCCAGTCTGCAAAGGGTTAGCTGTCGCCCAGACTTCCATAGGAAGAAGGAGAGCCTGGCACGGGGGCAGGCTGCCTGGGACTGGACGAGGAGCCTCTGCTCAGAGGCTCCACTCTTACTTGAACTTGATCCTGACCGCTAGAGGAATGGCACTATTCTCTCTGCTGTAGAAAGCTGTCTTTGCTGTATATCCCATTCTAATTTGGTGTTATGTCTGTTGACTAGGTAAAAGAAGTCAAAGTACCTTTTTTTTTTTAAAGAAAAAAATCTCTGCCCCCAGTTAAAATAAAAACACTACAAAATTACACTGGACATACTGAGGGAAAGTGTGGCTTCCAGTAGGTAATGGGGTTCATTTATCAACAGACTTTGAAGGAAATGACATTATCAATCTTTCTCGTCCCCGTGCTTAGGACAATTTGCTTTTCAGTTTTGGAGACAGGGTCTCTCGCTAAAGTCCAGGCTGTGCTGGAATGTGCAGTCCTCCTGCCTCGGCCTCCTGGGGGCTGTCATCATAGGCACGCACCCCAATGTCTAGCTTGCTAGGTATATTTTTCAGTTACTCATAATTATTATTACTTGACTGTTCACATGGGGAAAAACCATGGCACCACCTATCTATCTATCTTTCTATCTATCTATCTATCTATCTATCTATCTATCTATCTATCATCTATCTATCTATCTATCATCTATCTATCTATCTATCTATCTATCTATCTATCTATCTATCTATCTATTGTAACCATCATTTCCTTTCACTTGCAGGGATGGTGGGTAACACAGGCAATATCTAGCTTTGAGGGTCCCCGTGAGCTGCTGAATCAAGATACAGTCAATCATTGGCATTAACAAAGACATTTTTTTTTTAAAAGCATCATTCTAGGCACTGGCGTTCCAAAGAGAAACGAGCGAGGTACATGTACAAATCACACCGTTTAGTCTCTGTTGCAGAAAGCTGTGGCACTGCTCTGGGGTGAAATGTCATACTACATGGGATGAGTCAACCATGCAAAGCCAAAGCAACAGAAGAAACAAAAGAACAAAGCAAGTAAAGGCTCTTACTGTGCGCCAAGCTCGTCAGAGTTTTCACCGGGGCAGTATTTGCGAGGACGGCCTCGTTGAATATGGCGGCCACGTATAAACTCTTCATCATCAACTGTCCAAAAGGACCCAAACTCATCCTCTACTCTGATAAAGCACTTATGCAGTGAGAGGTTGGTGCGAATGGCACCCTGGGATAGGAGCAGCAGCAAAGGAGATGGAGTGGCAACAAAAGGAGACGGGGTTGGGGGCGGAACAGACATCCAATACAGGGAACAGGAAAAAGAAAATAAAATGCAATAAGCATAAGCAAATGGCTTGTGAGGGTTAATATGCATCGCCGCCTAAAAGCTACCAGCATGGGATGTCACAGAGACCAGCAAGCAGGGGCAGGGGGACTGGTGGGTATACGAGACAGGAGGGATGAAATGCTCTTTCGTTTCCCTTAACTGAGACAACACGAAAACCAGTTCTTTGCTCTGACGCCGCCTAGCAGCCTCTACGGTAACACTTGGTAGCACAATCCGAGCTGGGCTAAGAAGTTCAAACATGGCGGACGTACCCACTGATCTTTTGTGGCCTCCGTTTTTGGAACTCTACTTCATCCACTGTCCATACTGCCCCTTTAACGTTCTCTACTCGCACAAAACACTTGTGAAGACTAAGATTATGACGCACTGCATTCTGCAGCAAGTATAAAAGAGAGAACATTGACATTTTTTTCTATAAGAAAAGACTCAAAAAAAAAAAAACATAGCAGTACATTCAGCCCCCCTCCCCAATCTGTAAGACCATCCCCCAGAGCTGTAGTCAACACCCCCTCCCCCCATGGAGGACCCTCTTTGAATGTCTTTTCTGAGAAAAACACCAAATTATGAGTTAATGGTACTCTGGCATTGAAGCCTAATCTCTGGTACCATGTGACCAGAAGACACACTGGTAAATATGCATGCAAGCCCCAAGCAGGTCCCTCCACATAAATCTAAAATACTGTTAAAACAATGTCGAAACCAGGAGCTGTATACAGTACGAAAGCTGTTCTTTACAGCCCCGTCTTTATGGGATTCATAAAAAAATGCATTTATTTTTAAATCATGAAAGGCGAACACTTTTAACTCCACAGCAATATCTGCCTTAGAAACCGTGCACAGGCTTTATTAAGGGAAGTTCTAGATAAGGTTTTACCACCGAGAGTCCCAAGGCGTATAGCCAAGATGATTAGGGGGCAGCCACAGCACCAAGGGGTCAGTCTGTACCATCAAGCTAAGCCTTACCTTCCAGAATGTTTATGAACATGGGTAATCAGGAAGAAGAACAATTTTTAGTAATTGAGCAAATGCCAAGAACACACCCGTGGGACTCTCAATGGCAAAATGACTATGTTCTTGCGGGTGGTTTCTATGTTTAGAAGTCATCGTTGGCCATTGCTAAGTGGGATCCTCACAGCTAACAAAAAGGGGGTGTTCTTAATTCTAGTGTGAAGGGCATTAAAAGTCTCCAGGAAAATCCACAACCCTGACTGGATAACCAAACTGGATACATACATTTCAGTCCTGCCTAGCCAGGCTGACTCAATGATGCACTCGAGACTATGACAATGGATTCCATCAGTTTTCTCATATAGAATGAGTGGCTCAGTGGGGGCAGAGGAAGCTGACACGTCTATTGAGCCTTTGGCACCTGATATAGAAGCCCGTTTTGACAGGCTACACTCTTCTCCTACAGCAATTTGCTCTTTTGGTGGCAAATCTTGAACCTCTGAAAGGTCTCTGAAATTTCTGGACAACGAGAGTTGGTGACTAAGAGGATTCGGGTTACCTAAAAGTTATTCTTCTCTGTGATAACAGTACTGAGAGAACAACGGGGACAAATTTGATTACATATGTGATGACGTGTGTGCCAGTGGGATCCCCAGAATGAGCACACAGGCGGCCTTTGAGTGTAGCTGGATGGAGATTCGCGATACCAGCATGACTATTCAAAAGGTATCCTTGGTTGAAAAACTTTTTGATGAGTTGCTTAAGAACAAAGCTCTGTGTATACAAATGCAGCCTAGCTTTTAGGGAAATAACTTCCTCTTTCCATTTCATGGAGAATTATCTCCTCCAACAGTAAGGAGGAGAGAGAAGAAAATAAAGCCAGTTCCCTTTCAAAACCAAGACACATGCGAGGTAGCTGGGGAACAAGGCAGTATCAACCATTGTTCAAAATTTTACCCAAGTATCAAAATGCACAAAAACGGAAAGACCCCAGAGGCCATTTCTGATGAAAGAATGACTGTATGATTTTGAGGGCTAGATATTAAAACAGAAAGAAACCAAAAAAATCAAGAGTTTTGTTTTTGTTTTTAAGAAAAAGAAAAGATGAATGACATTACTTCATTTTGTCTTCAGATTATTGTCCCAGTAAGGACGCAGAGCGAAAATTATCTACATTGATGAGTCAATGGGTACATCTATGAGATGTTTGTATTAGCTACACTTCTTTTACTTTGCAAAGCTGAAAACGGGAGATGGAAGTTGAAATTCATACCCACAACGGCAATTATTTTTCAATGTGATCATTTGGTATTTATAAAAAAGCAATTTGAAGGAAATGCCTACTTCACGCTTCGACTTCTTAAATTTTTAAAAGATTTGTAGCCAAAGAGCCTTTGTATTTTCTCTCCTGAGGCAGGCTGGGAAAGGGGCTCAGATCGACAACACAGTTTCCCGTCAGCCCCCATGTGGCTACTGAATTAATCCTGGGCCTATACTCATTTTCTTATAGAATGCGAGAAAACCAAGCAGGTTTCCTCCGATTAAATTAAGGAAGTTGTTTCCTGTAATAGCAGCAGCTGTTGAAATTACGGATAAGGACAAAGCCTACATACTAGGTGGTACTAAAAAGATCTTCTTGGCAGAGTGCAAGAAATTAAAGATAGGAAGCTGAAAAAAGTTGTGACAGCTGTTTGTGTAAGCCAGCCTGGCCTTGTACTCGCAACCTTCCTACTTCTAAAACGCTGGGATTGCTGGCATGCACCACCATGCCTACCCAGGAAGGCTCAACGGAATAAGAGCCAGTGAAAGCTAAAAGGGGCTCCTAGCGCTTTAGGGGGTTACCTAGCAGAGTTATGGAATCTGACCTGTTCTGCGGCAAATGGTGTCATATCACATAGTGGGGAAATCACCTTTCTTCCTCGGGGTAACCCTGAGCCCCGGAATGGGAAACCGTGCATTCTTCAGTAACCACCTTCTTACTGTGAGTACACGGATTACACCGCTTCCTCTACTGTGCGGTTGGTGAGCTAGGATGTAACCACTGAAGGATTGATTCGGTTTGGATGTGTCTCTAGGTTGCTAAGCGCACCCCTGTAAATGACTCTCAGTTACCCACTCATGACTGACATGTGGTTTGTGTAAGCAATAAGGCCAACCTCAGAGCTAAGGGTCACGGTGTCATCTCTTTTCCCTACAGAGAACTCTCCAGCCGGTCTATCCTCAACTCCCTTGGAGGGGGTGGGGGCAGAGTGCCTATTCCATTTGAACATTCCAACACAACAAAAACCCTTCTCCCAGGCACATCCCCGGGGCAAAGAGAATATTCTCGTCACCCGGTAACCGAGTTTTCTCCACTAGAACCTCTGTCCTCTAAAGGTCAAATGCGAGACCACAAAACCTACCTTCCACGTGGCTGCATTGCGTCGGAAGTAAGCAAACATTCGTGTGAACCAGTTATAGATTTCGTTTAGTGTTAGCTGCTTTTCTGGAGATTCGAGAATGGCCTGCAAAGCGAAAGGGACCCAGAGAAGGTAATTTATGATCCAGCTGGCAGAAGCATATGACTGTTCGTGAAGATGCAAAACAAAACGAAGCCAAAAAAGACAAACAAACTAGAAACTGGAATTTGCAGCAAACCCCTCAGACAGCCTTCACAAAATGATCGAAGATTAATGGTTGTATTTAAACAGTTCAATAGCAAAACTCGAAATAAAATTATCTAATTGTTTGGAGTTTTTATTTCTGTTTCCGTGCAGAAATATTAATTTATTAGTCATTCATAAAGCAGAATCAAAGAGAAATGCAAAACATTTCACTAGCTGATTAAAACTCAGTAATTATTTAGAGCTCAGATTAATTCTAGGGATCAGAGATTACTGTAGCTTTGTGATAATTGACTTGCCATCTTTAAACAGCCTCATTCTCACTGTTGTGTGAAATGAATTCCCTAATAATCACATCGTATTGTAATACTTAATCAAAAGCAATTATGTTATATATTGCAGTTTTAAAAAACCTTATAGAAAAGGTTTTAGCATGCTTGCATACTAAGCGGTTTTAAATCTTCTTCATCAATATCATATAACCCACGTTCACCTTTTGGACAGCCTTTCGTGAACTGTGTTATTTACTTACCTGCCTAATTAAAGATGCATACGTAAATGGTGGTCTAACTTCTGCGTTCTTATAAAATTCTTGGTTCTGCGCAATATCTGCTAAATATAAGAATCATCGTCCTATTAATGATCACTTTTTAACAAGAGGCTCATCGACACGAACCGCAGATTCCCCATGCGGCCCCGGGGCAAAGACAGAGTAGCTACCTGAAGAAATGGGCACGTTGTATTTGTCTGAGTACCGCCTGCGGATCGGTCCCACCGTGTGCATGCTGGTGGTGGTGATGACAGAGGGGCCTTGGGTGACAGGAGTTAGCGGGGCGGTTGGGGTCGTTGGAGTATGAGGTAAGCTCTGTGGAGAAGCCTCTGAGGCGGACTTGGAGAGGGTGACACTTGATACCAGATTCAGCTGTAAGGAGAACAATGCTGGTTAGAAGGACTTGAGAAAAGCCAAACCAAATCAAACGACAACAGAAACCCAAGCAACCAAGAAAACCCTCTCTCGTCCCATAGGAAAGATAGGCGGACACCTGGCAAGGGTTGCCTCGCGAAATTGGTATGCTGCCAGAGGATTCACTTCTAATTAAAGGTATTCTCCTTTGCATGCCAGCGAGGCTGAGGACTGAAGAAACACCAGCTGGCCTACGGTGGTATAAACCTGGCCTGGCCCGGGTGACTCTCGGCAGTGTACCACCAAAACTCGAAAGCTGGGCTGCTGCCTGAGACTTCCCCCCACCCCTCCTTAAAACTGCAACAGATTTCCTAAGTGGCCACTTAGGGCTCTGAGTCACTAGAGACCTGCAAGAAGTTATGAGACTCGAGTCCATCACGAAACTGGATAGACCGGGGTGGGGGGGAGGGTTGGCGCATGAGGAACGGTGGCTCCCACTCTACAGTGGCGCTTACTTAGGAGGCCCATATCTATCCCTATAAAGTTGTAACATTTGGTTACTTTGTAACGTTTTAAACAGGCCAACTATGGAAGCTAATGTTATCTGAAGCACTGTAGAGCAGCGTGCAAGAACATCTTCTTTCCTTCTATTCTACTACGTTTTTTCTTACAGTTCTTACACCGATGGGAAGGATGTCTGGACAGGAACTCCCTTGAGTCTGACAATGCAGAAGAACCTCGCGTTTCCTGTCATGTTTATGCACGGATCAAATACTCAGAGAACCTCTCCCAAATTCAAGAAACTTCTACAGAGTACATGTTTACTTGGCCATATTTTATCACACCCCATTTCAAAGCAGTCACCATAATGTCTGTTTTGTCATTGTCAGATCCAACATTAAGCACAAGTATTATTTATGGAGGGTGTTAAAAGCGAGTCCTTTGCTCCAGTGTGTTGGTCAGATTCAATCTTAATTCACCCACTAGGAATGAAAGAGACCACAAAATGTGTGTGAATGAAAGATTCACACACTAGACATCAAAGAGACCCTGTGCACTAAGTTCCAAGGGCAGGGAAAGGAAAGATCGGATGTCATAAAAGGAACATTAACAGAAAAACCCAAATTTAGTGCTCTGAGCTAAACAGTGGACTGGGAGGTTTCAGCTCGGCTTTCCTATGTTCAGTGTGAAATTCCGACTCAGCACACCACAAGCCCCTAGTGCCCAAGCACAGCAAGCTCTGGAGATGGCATACCCTTTCTGACCTTCAGCAAGTGGGGGCAATGCTGGAAAGCTAACTGGGACACACGTTGCTAAGCAAATGCTAATAGTTCAGAGTAGAGGCCAGGGACAGGGAAGAGCAAGATGCCATTGGAGAAGAGCAAAGGCCGACCTCTTCCTCCCCTCGGGCCTTAGATCCCAAACACCTAGCTTTGATTATTCAGCTGCCGTATAGCCTAAGCACGAGGAGGTTTTGGAAAGCCACAGGTATCATTTACAAAAGTATACACTCTAAGACGCCTTTCCCAAGAGGCTTCACTTCATTTGCATGGCTCTACAAATCGCTCATGGTTTATGGAGAATGAAAGAGAAGCTTGTCCATCCCCTCACCCAGACCCAAAGTCCAACCACATCCTTGTTCGGCAGTACAGCTCCTGTACCCTCTACTTCTGCCCAGTGCACGTCTAACCTCAACACCACAGCCTAAGTGCTTCCACGAACAGCTTTTATCGTTGCTTACAAATGACAATTAATATTACCAAGAACTTCTAAAGGCCTGGAAGCAGGACTAAACCACAGAACCTCTGTCCTTGAAGTGATTAGTGCTGAAAGAGGACACACACACAAAAAAAACCAGACAGCAACTCGGGGGCCTCACCCTATTTCTTGACTTCTCCTTTCAGCCTAAAAACATTAGCCCATGCACCCCGGCTTTCTCAAAAGACAATGAAAATGATAAAAGCGAGAATCCACTTGCTCCCTTCTAGTTTATGAGGAAGTTCGGCAGATCCTATGGAACCATTCAGCAGGTGCAAGGCCATCTTTCTGAAAGGCGAGATCTGGGATGAACCGATGAACCCACACTGAGAGACATGCCATCCGATGAGCACGAATTTGACTCTTACAGCTTGTATAAGGGGCTTAATACTTGGACCAGTTCTGCTAGAGACAGCAACAGTGAGAAAACAGATCCCTCTGGGTTTGCCCAGATCAGGAAGAGGGTGATGCAGGCTGAATTTTCTGGATGCTTTCAAAGGTAGGTAGGAACTGGAAATAAACAGTGAGCCCAAAGAGAGGGGTTTACCAGGTTTGACAAATGACACCGTGATTCACACCCACTGCTGGGCTGTCTCTAATAAGCCACAGAGGAAGCAGCCAATCTCAGCTAATTACCAGATAAAAATGTATTGTAAGGACTCTAATTAGAAGATGCGGATGGAGGTGATCTAATGATTAAATGGTGCATTCGACTGACCCCACCATCCGTGTGCAGTGGTGCACAATGTCGCTGGAATATTTTGTAGAAACAGTAATTTTATTTCAGGGAGGGGAGACAGTAATATTTGTAATGATGGCTATGAGGTAAACTAATTAAATGACAGTTCCTCGAGGAAAAGGGTGTCTGGGAGCAGCTGCGGCCATTCCAAACCCAAGTGCCAAGTCTCAATGGAAGGGCTTCAGTCAAGTGGAAAATTTCTGCCTGACCTCTGCCCTTGCTATTAATTTGCAGAAAAACTAATGACACATATACATATTCCCACAAAATTGTTCTAATTGCTAATTTGCCAAAGGAGCCTGGACTCTAAATTAAACATGGCTGTAGCCTGTGAGGGAGGAACAAAAAGCTGGGAACGCCGCACAGAGGAAGCTCCGCCATGCAAGACCATCAGAAGAGCGGCCCGGCAAGTTAATGAGACCCAACCCTGGCAGCTGCTGTGCTGTGCAAGTTTCTCAACTTTGGAACTTCTGTCTAGTGATCGCATGTGCCTCTCGGGGAGCAGCCATCCTTCCGAGGAAAGGGGACGGGGTACCGGGAAGGACTCAAAACACACTGTGTTCACATAAAGCCTGCTCTTACAATGAAGACCAAACATGTTGAAAACAAAATAATAATGAGCTACCTCAGGCTCAGAAGAACACATTGGAGCACGGGGTAGGGGGTGGGGGTGGTTCATTCAGGAAAAAGCTTGCCCAAGGATGTAGACCCGAGGTCACCTCCCCAGCCCCCACAGGAGTGACCATCTGTGCCTGTAACGCCAGCCCTGGGAAGACAGAGACAGGAGGAACTCCAGCGCTTGTTGGGAAGACAGCTGAGCTGAATCAGTGTTCGTAACAAGTTGGAGAAATGAGTGAGAAGGACATGCATCTTGATTGTAAATTATTAAATCTTTAGACAATCACCAAGGAGGAAGGAAATCCTTGGTGTTCCATGTTTCTAAGTGTAGGTAAGGGTTTAAAAGAGATTTTTGATTTTCTTTTTCCAGGGCATGGAGCAGGAAGGGATTGGACTGGGAGGGTTTCTTTCCCCGATGGAAAGCCCATTTTTCTCATTGTCTTCGTTTTCTATGTAAGAAGAGGTTGCTATGTTTAGAAAAGCTAGTAACGCAGATATTTTTCTCCATGGCAAGTTGCCACCGCAGGGATGATTTCAGCAAAGATAATCTCTTTCAAACTCTGGCCAGCAGCTCAGTTCTTATGTCACTTAAAAGTTGCTGCAGGCTCTTAGCTTTTAAATAAAAATACAAACAACGGTGCTCTCAAGCCCTGTCTTTTACCTCAGTTTGGTTACTGAAGTACTTTCCTGGAAGTTTCTACTGTTGAAAATTCCACAATTATCAGCTAGCCGATATTGTACTTTTGTCCTCTCTAAAAACAAAAATCAATCTTTAGTTTTTCCACAGCGCACTCCCCTCCAGTGGAAGGGGCATGAGTCACTCGCGTCTTACAAAATAAAAAATAAGCAAGCCGCTGAGCTGACGCAAACCCCAGACAGCAGCAGACTTGTTAGGGAATATTCCCACAAGAACCCGGTTTTTGTTTTTGTTTGTGCTCTTGCTTCTCATGAAAACAGATTCTGAGAACAAAAGAAAAACCTGAAACCAAAACACCAAGAGACCAGCAGTGCACAGGAGGGACTTTGGGCTCGCTCAACTGGTTTCTCTACTGTTGGCTGGATGAGGCCCCCCCCCCCCAGAGCCTCAGGTCCTGCCCTCACCTGCAATGTTCTGAGACTGGAGGCTGCCTTTGTAGGCATGAATAACCAAGTTCAGATTCCATGGACAGAGGGCAGGGCAGTGGGCGGCAGGGGGGAGACCTCTGGGGAGGACTCTGCGCTCTGATGGGAGCCTGGCTTATTCTAGAGACTCAGAGGGTGGCACTCCTGGCAGGGACATGAACAACAAACCTGAGCTGAGGTGACAAGGGGGACTTAACAAAAAGCAGTCTATGAAACAGCTTTTGTGTGCTGTATTTGAGAGTCCCTCTTTATGACAGGCCAGCATCGCTGCTCCAAGGCCCACACCTGGTCACCTAGCCCTTGAAGTTCACAGGCTCTTTTTTTTTTTTCCAAGGGGATGGAGGGACCACTCTGTTTTCATAGGAGCTAAAAAAACTATTTCAAAACAGTCCTAATTGCTATAGTTAGAGTCAAAGAAAATGTGCAAAAAGGAAAGCCCCCAGCTGCACTTCATTCCAAAAGCATCTTACAAATTTTTTCATAAAGTAGGCTTCCCTACCTGTGTTGTAAGTACTTGCCCACCAAATCTCAAAGAATGCAGTTTCTCCAGGCCTGGGGAGTAGTTCTCATGAGTGCAGGAATCCCCAAAGCGAAGATGCTCCCCCTCCCCATTATGAAGGGAGGTTTACACTGCATACCCCCAACAACAGCGTAGCAAAATGGCTTTGTAAGAAGTCACTGACAACTTAATAAAGTCCTAACACAGACATGTTTCCTTTTGTTGTCCTTCTGTGTTGAGTTACATCTCAGCCAATTCTGCATGGAGTTAAGTATAGACCCGACATTGTGCTGCTCACTCTGGGAATGGAACTGGGTTTGGAACAAAGGAACGGCAGACGATTTTCTCCTTTTTCACTGCTGCTTCTCTTTCCGTGGGAAACAGAAGAACTTTTAAGTCCTCAACTACAACAAATTTGGCTATTGTAAACATATGTCAACAACAGCCTTGTCTCTCTTGGTACCTAACTGCTAGAACTTGCTAGATTCTGGCTAGGCCATTTCCATGCCGGGCCTGGCTCGAAGGAGAGTGGAATTCTAAGGTTGGTGATTCCCATCTTTCCTTCATTCGGACCCCCATGGTCCATGTTCCTCTCCCAGCTGCCATCCTTGGACACACAGATCTGTGGATTCATTGCCTACCAGGGGCAAGAGCCGGGAAGCTGACCTTTGACCTCTTTCCTTCTATTCAGCTTTTAGGTTTCAAAACAACACATCGTTTTCTCAGGCCATTTTTCCTAGTCGCATACAGCATTCTCTATGCAACAAATAATCTAAGTGTGTTTATGTATACATAGGTGTGATATATGAATGCAGCAATTTAATAGCTTGTTCACAAGACTCCAAACACCTCCGTGGCAAGTACAGGCCTTTCCCATTTGACCATATTCAGTATGTTACTGTAGCCAATTAACTAACCCTTGATGGATGGCTGGACTTCTAAATTCAGGAATTCTAATTCAGAAAAGAGATGTGATGACCATCGGAAGACATGCTACCCAGGGAGGCAGCAGGACATAAGACCAGGGATATACTGTTCCCACAGGCCATACGCTCGCAGTCCATTGTGGGTGGACCTCAGAGCCTTGCCTACACCCTTGGGCACTATCTTGGAAATGTGCACACCCTGTAACTATCCAAACCTAAAGATGCACCCCGTGCTGGGATCCAGAAAAAAATGCATCTCTGAGTTGACGCAAGAACCCCCTGAAAAATGTGTTGGCAGCTCTCGAATGGGAGGAACTGGGGACACGGTAGACCACTAAATACAAAAGACACTTACCACCCAACTGGCATTTAGCGAAGGGCAACATTTACAGCTACGCATTCTATCACTTAGTGACTAAGACTTTTTAAAATAAACCAAGTTCCTTTTAAACAGAAATGGAAAAAGAAACAACTTCATAAACGCACTGGCAAGGCTGTGTTGTGGAAGTCCCCATCTATGGTTAGATATGAAACTCGGTGACTTCTTATTTCAAACCACAGATTCGAGAATGATACTCGTTCAAATACTCACCAGCCATTCTATTATTTAGGGTGGAATAAATTAATTACAGGCTACAGGGAATAGTCTGAATGTTAGGATCAGTCACCAGATAGCTCCAAGTCCCTAAAGTTGAAAGCATCAAGGGGTCTGAAATATGCATGGGCCTTTTTTTTCTCTCTTTCTTTTCTTTTGGCAAGGAAGTGAAAATTTATGCAAAACATTACACGTCTATCTTTTATAATTAATTTTCCAATGCCTCACCTATACATATTTTAATAATTCCTGATTTATAAGATGGTATCTATAATAAAATTTTCTATTTTCCAATAAATGAAAAGGAGGCAGGTTCACTCCGACAACAGAGTGTCACACAATATCTACGTGTCAGGCACCAATTTTTACTTCTTACATGTAAGTTAAAGGATAAGGAATTTATAATGCTGCCTGTGAGGGGAACCACTTTTCATACACAAATGTGATTTTTCTTCCAAAGGGTAATACAACAGTACATTTACATAAACTAATCCAAACAATCTATGTATTTGACAATGGCAAACCTCACACAGACGGGCTATTGTTGGTTTACATCTTGGAGTTCTTTATACTGGCTTGTAGCAGCGCTCTAGCTGTCAAAGGTTTGACTTGGACGCTAAATAAATGGTTACAGAAGTGCTGTGCAGCGATATTGGACTTCTTTGCAAAAGAAAACCCGCTGTGTATGAATTCAAAAGCTATTAATTTTTCAGTCAAAAATATTCGTGCCTATTTCTTTTAATAAAGAAATACTGTGCTGAGCTACTAAGAGATAATGTTGACTAGTGGTGGAGAATTTTCAATAGAGCAGTTAAAAATAAATTTAGTAGGAGGTCCCCTTCAAAGTTATAATTTTCTAGAATGTAAAACATTTTTTTTTCAATACTAATCAAGACAAACCTTCCTTCCCTGCTCATTCCCTCACCCCCAGCTGCTTCTCTCTTGTTTATTGGCTGCTTAGCACAGGTCCGCAGGGATGCAGAGCATCAAGGGTCCTCTTGGGCCCGTGTGTCTTATATATATATGATGCTCATAGCTAGTCCCAGGCCCCATTACCCGCTGAGGACCCCAAGGGACTCTGTAATTCCATCTCTTTATGTGGATTCCTCCTCTGGCTTGACTCAAAACGGCACATTACCAGAGTGCTACACTCAGTCATGACTCTATCATGGCTACTTGTACTCCACGGAGGAAGGTAGAGACAACCTCATTCTCTCCTCGTTGCTAGTTGTGAAGAATCGGAGTCTTCAACCAGGGGGAGGCACTTCACTAAAGCCACTGAGGACTTCCAGAGAGGCCCCCTTTGCCGCTGGTCATGACATCATGTCAGGGCAGTACTTATTTGCTCAGCTGGGTTTGGGTTCTTCCCAGCGCTCATCGAAAAGAAGAGACAGGTGGGGACAGCCCCGAATGGTGTGGCTCTTTCCCCGGCCTTTCTCTTTTGGGTAGCTCACCCATTCTTTGCTGCAGCCATTTACCGTGAGGTACACGGAAGCTAGGACTCTTTCTCAGTGAAAATGGATGCACGGAGTGTTTAATGATTTTATGTCCTGTATCTCAGTAATGTGTTCTGCTTCAGACATTAATTCTGTCTGCCAACTGCATCTTGGCAGGCTACCATATTCACTGGGTTAATAGTCTGACTCCGTTTTATTTCTATCACCACACATCATACATATAGGGGTGTATGTTTGCTTTATTTATAGAAAAAAAACCAGTCAAAACAGATAAACCAAGACTTTGCCATTATGCTGCATCATTGCATGTTGATTAAAATTGCTGCTACTAACTATAGATTGTCAACGCTCAATTAATTTTCACACAGGGACTCCCGGCAAAAATCAAATAAAGTCAGCGTACCTTTAAATTTTACAAATCTTAAAAATCAGGAACCAAAGCATGGCCTCCATTTTGAATAATCAACTAAAGCTACGAGGGGACTTCCACAAATTGTGAGTGATACCGGTGCTGATGAGATCAGCTCACGGTAAAGAACGAGGTTCAAGGCAGGACGTTTGTTCGAGGGATCATGGGCCTACTAGATCTCAACTGAGAGGCCCAGTACGAGGAAATAAGACAAGCAAAGGAGACTTAAAAACTTAGGATGAACAGGATGTCTGCCCCATTCTAGGTCCCTCCCCAGTGCCTAGCATCCTGCCTGCCTTCTCTAAGAAAGGCCAGAAAGAACCAGGTGAAGGAGGACTTCGGCATTCACCCTGGGCCCTCTGGAGCTAGTCTCCCAGTGCTTGAGGTCAGAGACAGAGAAGGAATACCACCAGTTTGTGGTGCTATTTCCCCAGGTGGGGACCGGTACTTACGGGCTGAGGGGCAGCTTTGGGTTCCGTAGACTTCACATGCAGGTGGGTCATCATGGCTTGCAGGCGCTCTTTGTCTTTTGCAAGCTAATGGGAAGAAAAGGCTTCGTTATGTCTTTGAATACAGATGTGTGGCTCTTTTGAATACCCCAAACTACGCATATCCCAGTTAACCACAGCGCACAATAGAATCATTTTTATTGCTTCATCATTTGAAATCTATAGGAACCCCTGCCAAAATCTAAGTAACCGGAGGTGTTGGTGTGAGATTTCCCAACACAAGGTGTATTAGACTTTAACTGGGACATTCTAGACCTGCTGGCACCAAGGAGTCCCAGGGAACATGGACAGCTCAAAGGCAAGCGTGAATCATGCCCATTAGCCAAGCTGATTCATGAGGAGGCCACGGGAAGAGAGCAGCTACCTCACACTCATAAACTCATCTGTTGTGGTTGTGGACAAACTCACGGGCAGCTGGATACACCTGTGGAAAGTTAGCCGAGTCTGTCTTACCAGGACTGGCAGGTGATAACAGACGGGAGGAACGGGGATACCAGGACTGACGGGTTCCCATGTTTAGTTGAATAATTAGTTTCCCGTGTTTGGGTGTTCAATCTCTGGGTCCCCACTAGATTCTTTTCTCAATAACCTCAGTCTCTTCATTCCATGAAAAGTTATCTTCTGAAGTCACAGAGGTTTCTAATTGGATGGACAGAGTGGGAAATCTCTATTCATTACATGCTAGAACCATTATGCTGGGTTAAAACATTCTGATATAGTGATAATGTTGCTAGATCACAAGGAAGTGGGCACAGGGATATCTCATGGCAACTTTTCGATAAGCAGTATGTAATATGTTCCCCAAAATAAAATGCAGTAGAGGAAAGAGATGCGGCATGAAGGGACAATGTAGACATGGGAAGGAGGGCGATATTTTGCACAAGTGTGTATCTTCAAAAGCTTCACAGATAGCTTGTCCAAAACAATGCCTTAGAGGCAGGTGGGGAATCTATTCCTTTAATACCTCAGAGTTTACTTTAAATCTTTAGGAAGCAGGTTTTTTTTAAGTCTAAAATTATGCCAAAATTAAACCCACTTCACATTTTTAACCAAGTTATTTCTAGTGGTGGGGAGACAGGAGGTAGGGGCTCAGGAGTCAGGGGAAGGCAGAGGACCGGGGGCAATGGCAGAGGAAAACATGCGTCTGTCTCTTCCCCACCGGCTGGCTCAGTCAACAGCCATATCACATTTGAGTTTTTATTTCTTTTTATTCCCTTGTGGTTCAGGGAGGAATAAATTAGGAAGAAGAAGTGGGGGGGGGGTAAGCCTTACAGTGTTAGCGTTTATCTTTCAACAAACAGGAAATGAAAATGACACCATATTAGGGTCTACTTTATGTTACTCATCCTCTGTTCTTTGGTGCATTATTGAACTGCCAAACTAAGATTCTCGAAACACATAATGCCAAAGGAATTTGGGTTTTCAGAGTGGCTCAGACAAAACAATTAAAATGTTGGGAATAGCATTTTTCTATGGTTATTCGCTTTTTTTTTGTGTGTGTGTTAAGTGCCCTAAGGGCTTTTTGTTGTTGGGTTTTTTTTTCTTTTTGGTTTTGTTTTATATATATATACTAAAACTACTCTGAGATGCCTTTTGATTTTTTAAAGTTTGTCTTGAAAACTATCATGGGGCAGAAAGGAATTTAGCCACACATGTCACTCTTTCTAAAAACATGAAGTAAGCAGACTGCCCGTGCTGAACAACACAAATGAAGGGGTGAGAGGTGGTATTTACTGAAGAGTCTGCTCAATATTAATTGTGACTTAATTGAGGGGTCAACAGCTCCGATGTAGCAATTACAAGGGATAAGTATGGTCAAAGGAAAAAAACAAAAAGCTAAAGCCCCAGCACCAGGCGAGATCCTCTCCTTCCCCACGGAGCCTGACCTTCCAACAGACGAGAGCAAGGACACTGTGTGCACAGGACCACACCCACACCCTGAAGCTTACTACCACTGGGGACTGTCCCACAAACTCCGCAGCGCAAGCAACTGTTCCAGCATCACTTCATTACATAACGTGAGAACACAGACGCCTTACGGTAGGGCATACACCCTTAGCATTCTCTTTCTCCTGGAATTCCACGAGAAGCCAAGAGAAGGGAGTTGAGAAATTCTTCAAAGCCAACTAGCAATCTGGCTGGTAAATTAAATGTGTGTGTGTGTGTGTGTGTGTGTGTGTGTGTGTGTGTGTGTGTGTGTGTATGCTGTGATGTCAAGAGGGAACTGTTCTTGAGAGCGTTCCCCAGTAGGTGACACACAGGCAGGACAATGGGTTTCACTGGCCGGTGTTCGTGAGCAGGGCTCGTTGGGATTAGCTAGTCTGTGGACCAGTGCTCCTGAAAGATGCCGAAAGGAAGTAGATAATGGGCGTGCTATCCTGCTGTGCTGTGTTCAAATTCTGGCCTCTGAGCACATTCTACAATCCTTCCGAGCACTCCATTCTTGCTTCTAAATATGGACTGCTCGTCTCTGACTCGTAGGGTCGTTCTGCACGAGTTCTGTACAGAGCCAGCTCGGTGCAGCGACTAATGAATGCTTCATGGAGGTTAAAAATACCTGCTGCGATTTTTTTTTTAGGAGAAATTAAATCAGTCTAGTCTACACTGGCTGGGTATATCTTTGGAATCAGGATCCACATAATGGGGTGTAATGAAGTCAGCTGTGAGTCTAGGTGTGGAGAGAAATAAGCCCCTTGTTTTACAGACTAGAACAGGACAGCTAGCAAGGGAAGATGGTGTCTAACTCTGATAGATTTCTCTCTGGGCCTGGCTGTATCTTGCCCTCAGCCCCGGGCAACTGATTTTTCTCCATTGGATGCTATAAGTCACCCCTGTTCTATTCTCCATGCCTCAAACTGGGCCTTAGACAAGGCGTGGATGCTCAGAACCTGCGCACTGCTCCAACACCTCCCATAAGGGGCAAAGACACTCCACTCAGGGTCTGCAAAGACAAAACCCAGGGAGATCCAGCACGGACTTCTGTCAGCGAGAAGGGAGCAGAGTTTGGGGTTCCCTCAGCATCTTCCTTCTTATGCCGTCAGGAGGACTGCTGTCAGGGCAAGCTGGCAGCTCCTGTCACTGCCACACAGACCTCCACTGAAATGAGGGTCAACTCGTGAGAGTGTCGCCGCTCTTAAGGACAGATGAGGAGAAGGCAGGAGTCACTCATCCCGCTTGGACAGAAATAAAGATCACCATGGCTCGGGGTTTCCTTGACTTATATACTTATATACAATTAGGGAAACTGAGGCACATAGGATGAACACCTATAAGGCCACAGCACTAAGACAGGACAGAAGTAAGGCTAGAATACTTTAGAATGCTTGGTTAGCTTTACCCAAACGGACCAGTCACTCTCTGCTGGGACCTTCCTCGAATGACAAAAATCTTCCCTCTACCACTCCTCGGCCTGACTTAGGACACCACTGGCAAAGGGGTGGCATGGACAGAGGTAGCAAGCAGCCCAGCCGAGGAACAGGAGGGACTGAGACCCCAAAGAGACCACCACTGAACTCTGAGGCTTTGCGTAAAAGCCTGCTAAGTCACTTCTCAAGAGAGGAAACAAGAAGTCTGCACTTTTGTAAGGACCACAAGAGTACAAGTAAAAGCAATGGAGTCTGGGTGACCCTCCTCTTCCATGGACTTCAACAGTGACAATCTCACTTTCAGAGCACGCTTTTTAAGCACCGATGACCAACAACAGACAAACCTGACTTTGACAGAAAGCTCCCTCAACTGCACACGACCAAAGCAAAATGGAACGAGGGGTCAGAAATCAAACCCACACACCCTAAATAGGAGTCTCTGGAAGCAAGGAAAACAACTCAACCTCTCCTATACCAACCTGGTCAGCTGCCAAGCAGAAACCCCGTACCCAGCCCGCAGCCATTGGCGTGCCTTCTGAATTCAGCACCGGGACAAACTGAGGAAGATCTCCTAGGCATCAGGAGCCGTGTTCAGCTAGTGGGTGACCCACAGCTCATTTCACCCCCACTCAAGAATTTCCCATGTTCCTTTGTCATCTTAACACTCCTCAGATGTTGCTACTAAAGACTCTCTTGACATTTAGGGCAGACACATACTAATAGTCAGTCATAGTCTCGGAATCCTAATGCTTGCAGACTTAGGCGGGATTTTAAATGATGAAAAAAAAAATCAGTGTCTTGGTTTCTCAAAGAAGAACGTGGAAGTGAGAAACCCAGACGCCCCCTCTCCCTTTCCCTGGCTCCAGCCTCAAAACCTCAGCCACAGGAGGTCAGAGTAATGTTGGGCCTTTGGTGTCCCTGACACTCTCTGAGCTTGCTCAGGAGAGGCAAGAGGTTCTCCGAGGCTGCTGCTGTGTATGAGATGTCCACATGAGGACGGCCACAGATGCGGTTAGCAAGGGCCAAAGGGGGACACATTACAGTTAATGTATTTGCTGAAGTCTAGAGAGCTGGTGTGATTACAAATAGCCCCGCTAATGGTGGGGTAATCGCATGCAAAGCCCATACTGTAATTAATTTGTGTCAGGATTAATGTCTCCCCCTGCTACTGAAACCTGTGCGCTTCTCTCTCCGCGGACACTTCTGCACAGCTTACAGTTTCCAGTGTGGAAAAGTTACCCCACTTCCCACTGCTTCCAGAGTCCCTGGGCAGTGTGCCTGGGGAAGGCGCTACAGGAGGCACGCAAGAGATACAACGGTGACCAGGCTGGGGTGGGGCTCTTCCTACCATTCCCCGCTAGCCTGCGACAGGGTAACTTGATGTTCCAAGTTAGTGGTCATCAAGATGCGGGACACAACCCCGTTGAGGGGGGGTCGAAGGAACCCTTTCACAGGTGTTGCCTAAGACCACGGTGCATAACAGATACATATTACAATTCGTAACAGTAGCAAAATTACAGCCATGTAGTAGCAATTAGCATAATTTTACAGTGGGGGTGACCACTACATGAGGAACTGTATCAAAGGGTCGCGGCATTAGGAAGGTTGAGAACCACTGCTCTAAGCAATTCAGTGTCCTGATCTGGTGGGCGGGAAATGAACATGGTATCTTTGACTCTTAGATGTCAATGATAACTAAAACCCCTACAGACAGAATATTCCCTTCAAAGGACCACGGAGAAGTCTTACAATAAGCAGGTCCAGTAGATACACCCCACAGACTGACTTCCAATCCTTCCATAAAAATAGATGAGAATCAGGGCAAGTGGACAACGTTCTTAATGGAGAGAGTTGATAACCTGTGGGTGCAAAGCCTCAGGGACAAGAAAGCCAACAGCTATCCAAGAGATGCTCCAGACCCCTCTGAGCTATGTGCAAGCAGGACACAGAACAACAGATCCTCCCTCCCACAGTAGTGGAATGATCAGCTTATCCTATCTTGGCCAGGTCTGACCCAGTTCTTAAACTGCAAATCCTAGGTCCTGAGAGTTTCCTCAAACCTGGGGGGAGAAGGGGCAGGCTGGGATGGCCGGCCACTCTAATTGGTGGTGATCAGGTAGATTACTTTGGAAAAAGAACTGTATTTTTATGCTTTCAATCTCTTCTGTACAATCGGAGTACATTCTCAAGTGGCTGCCTTAACCTGGAACCTCGTTAACAGTCTCTGCCACTGTCCCCTGCACAGGAAACTCTAATGCTTACTACGGCATTAGAGGCATGCTAGATTTCCTTCCCTACTGCTATACTGCATGGTCCCCTTGTTCACTTCCATCCAGTGCTACAATACATTTAGTAGATGGGAAGCAGTGGTAACAGTGTGCATGGAATCTAACTACAGACAATTTTCTCTAGCCCAGTCTTTCAAACAGGGGCCAACTGACTCAGTTCAGTTGCCTCCTTTTCCTCCTGCCTGCTCTCTCTCTCTCTCTCTCTCTCCCTCTCTCCCTCTGTGTGTGTGTGTGTGTGTGTGTGTGTGTGTGTGTGTTGCGATTGAACCAAGGCTCAATGCATTTGAATCTAACACTCCACCAATTGAGTTAGACCCTTCCAGCCCTCGCCTGCTTTCACTATCAGGATTTGAGGGGCTGGAGGAAATCTGTCCGGAAACACATCCCTATGGTACACAATAAAAACACATCATCAAAAGACATAATCTACTGAAGAGGATGAAAAGTGGATAATGTGGCGATGTCTTATGACAAAAATAGCCTGCACACTCAAGAAAATGGCACCCATGCCATGCTTGTCTTCCTAAGAGAGGTCAACACTGCTGGGTGCCTTTTGTGCCTGTAATTTTCAGCAATTACCTCTCCCAACATGGAGCTGTGTCCTGGGCACTGCCCATGTTTTCTGTGTGTGCTATCTCATCCACGGCTAAAAAGCTGAACAAACTGATAGGCATGTCACCAGCTGGGTTTGCCCAGTTGAAATGATATGAATGCCCACACTCAGACCACACCTGATAGTCAGTGGGTGCCGAGCCTTCCCAGAGGAGTGCTGTGCTTCTTGATTCTCCTGGCTGTCATGTGGAGTAAGCTAGCCTTACTTTTAACACATTACTAGTTCCTGCACCTGGGTCTCTAGGTCCTGGCAGGGGCAGGGTGGACAGAAGGCTATATATTTCATGATGTATGTAAGGCTATAACTTTTACCCCCGCAATCCCATCTTATCTTTTTATACATCATTCACAAAAAAATCCATCCAAAGAGAACATTTAACAGATGGAATAGTGAAAATGCACCTTCTGGCCTCAAAAAAAAAAAAAAAAAAAAAAGAGAAAGCCCTTGACCCAACTGACTTCTATGGTACATGCCTCCCTTGCTAGGACATATCGATGTCTGCTCATGTGACCTCCCAGGGTTCATAGCGCTTGGCTTCACTGCTAAGACATTCTAACTGGCTGTTGAGTAGTGAAACAAGGAGAGAGATGTTCAAATCTCAGAGCATCCACTCCAAGATCTTTGACTTCCTCTCAGTGACACCACTTCAAGGGTACACTTGGAATGGAATTGACCAACCTTCCCCTGCGCCGCTAAGAAAACACTCACTATATACTCCAAGATACACACTTCCCTTGTTCTGTAATTGATATGTTGGTGAAAATGTGGGCTTTGTGCACTCCGTTATATTTTAGCTACATGGAGACAGGCAAGTTCTTATGTACGGTGCTGGGAGGAGAGTTTCAAAGGTTTTCCCACTGACTGGAGTGGAGACAGTACTAAGAAGGGCAACATCCCCACGTATTACCTCTCATGGCTAACCACTGGTCCATTGCTTCAGAAAGCTGTGAGTGATGGAGCAGAGGTACAGAGATCTTCTGTTCTGGGTCCACTATAGGTCAAGTGTACCGCACAGGTACACAGAACAGCATCCAAGTGGCCTCTGCTAGATTCAGTACCTTCTGGACTTGACTCGCCTTCCTAGTCGTCTCATAGTCTTTTTTACCCTCTATTTCAGATATAAAAAACCACCACAAATGCACGTGCACGTGTGGGCCCACGTGAAACGGGGGAAAATGAGTGGCCTCTACCTCCCCCAACACAAAGCCAGCAAGTTAGATGGAAGGCTATGGAAGATGTGTGAGTCTAATGCACCATCACTGGGGTGCGAGGCAGGAATTATTCAAACCTTAACTGTTTGAACACAACCTTGCTGTTGTGCTATAAATATTTTTTACGTTTACACTTTAATAACTAGCAGTTTTATAATAAACTTTGGGAAGCGGAGACGATCAAGAATTCCCTGGACCGGGAAAGAAATGCCTTAATTGAAAAGAAGTAATTCTCTGAACTAGCGCTATGCTGTCCATTTCTGGAGCAGGTGCTACCCAGGCTGTGGTTGAGAGTGGGAGACGGTGTGCACAGGGACTAGCAACAGAGAGGCTGTCTGAGTCCAAGTCTGCCTCCCCCAAGTAGTCTTACACTGTAGGTCCCTGCCCAGCCCCACTACCTCTGGTCCTATGGACATCACAATTTGTAGTTAAGTAAATTAAAGTGAACATTCCCAGGATGAGTGCCTCAAGAGATTGAGGCCGTTAGACTGCAGGGAGTTCAGGGCCACTTTGGACTACAGAGTGAGCACTTGTCCCTTGAACCAAAATGGAACATAATAATAATAATAATAATAATAATAATAATAATAATAATAATAGCAGTGCATTTACAACATAGGTATATGCAATGAAAATAACAAACAAAAACATGGAAATGCTTAACTTTAAAGAAACGGGAAGACAAACGGAATGTAACTTTAATCACATTGCTCAGTATTCCCAAGGCTCCCAAAGTTGCTAGGCTTGCTATGTATACTCTCTTTCATCTAGCACTCAGAGGAGCTCTGAATTCTCAGGGCAAGGGTTTGAACAGAAAAACTCAGCCTGGGGATGCAGCCTGGCGGCAGAACAACTTGACTAGCATCTGAAGAGCCCTGGGATCAGCCCTCAGCACCACAGAAACAAGACAGACAAGGAACTGTTCACATCTTTCGACTGGCTGTCTGACGGAGGAATGGCTAACGGGAACCATCCGGTTTTAGCTGCTCCCTTCCTAGCACCAGACCCCTTTCTCAAGTGAAGCTCTGCATTGAAGAACTTGTGTCAACTGGCTAGCCAATGGCAGTCCCACTGTGTTATCTATGAGGTGGTTTTGGTTGTTGTTTGTTATTTCTTTCTTTCTTTCTTTTTCTTTTTTTTTTTTTTTTTTTTTTTTTTTTTTTTTTTTTTTTTTTTTTTTGAGACAAAGAGTATTACTATGCAGCCCTGGCTGGCCTGGAACTCGCTATGTAGACCAGGATGGCTTTAAATTCCTGAAGATTCAGCTGCCTCTGCCTTCTGAGTGTTCCACCATGCCCAGCTCATCTGTGGTTTGCACAGATGTATTTATTTCCTTTATAATGTATGTATAAGTGTACGTGGTCTTTAAGTTTATGTGAACCATGTGTGCAGGTGCCTGAAGAGGCTAGAAGCGTGTGTCAGATCCCCTGCAACTGGGGTTACGGACAGTTATGAGCCATCACGTGGATACTGGGAATCCTAGTCCTTTGCAAGAGCCATTAAGAGCTCTTAACTGCTGAGCCATTGTCTAGCCTTCCACTTATCATCTGTTTTAGAGTCCAATTTTCCTTGTAGAATATAAGACACAGGAGGGCAGCTTTACCCACTTCTAACCACTATCACCCTTCATAGAGCTTCCAGACCGGTCCTGTCCTCGCTCTGTAAGCAGATGAATAAATGAGCCAGTATCCCGGAGGCGAAGGTGGGCAAGCACTTGCTGTACGAAGCTGCTGGAATGGTGAGCTGACTGACGTGGGAATGGAGGTTTTACACGCTACGGCTACGGAGGCATATGGAGGGGAAGGCAGAACTCTAGACACCCGCGGGAACTAATAATATAATGAAATTTCTCATCTCTCTGACCAGGGGTTGTTCAGCACACTTCTGTAACAGCCATGTAATAAACGTTTTCAGCTTTGTAGCCCATAGGGGCTCTGGTGCAGTTCTGCAGAGTACAATCACACAGTATCAGTAAGTGGACTTTGGTCTATCTGTGTCTCTGTATAACATAATGTACAAACAATAACGCGTGGGTTTCATGCAACTTCCAGCTCTCATGAAACATCTCTCTCTCTTCCCCCAGCCTTTGTTAGACTATGTGGTCATGCCTGGTATCTACAGCTTTCTAACTCCTAATGAGTGCCATGCACCAGTTGCATCAGCTCTTAAGCTGAGAAGACGTGAGGCCTGCAGAACCACCTCGCCTCTTCTCCCTGACAGCAGCTCTCAATCAGAACCCTATGGCATCCCAGGTAGCCAGACAGCTTGGCTAACTTCCAGCCAGATCATCTTTGCTTCCCATCATCCCCCCGGAAACCCTGCCTTCGGTGTGATCAAGGTTGAAAAGGCTGAGATCTCAGAACGAGTGAAACCTGCAAACCTTCCGGTACCCCTCTTAAGCATTTACAGCCCTAGGCCACACCCACCGAAAACCATCAGAGCAGCAGCCAGGAGATAACTGCCTGGCTGACCAATGGCTTGCTCTGCCCACTCTCCGGACCTTCTCTGTGGTCTCAGACTGTGAAATAACTGATAAGGTAGATTCCTAGCTCCCTAGTTATTAACAGCAGCCCATGATCAACCATGCGGACAGACAGGAAGACCTACCTGGGTAAGCTGTGACCACTCCAACAACTTATTTTTTATGCCCGTCATAGGAAGTGAATCTCACAGCAAATAAATAAATCTAGAGATAGGCATCCTTTTGAAAATACCACCAACAATAGATATATAGACATGCAGCCAGTAAGAGTTAAAGTTTCTGTTTGGTGGGATCCACTTTTGCCAGGTCTGAATTTTAAATAAACGTGGGAGTGGGTTAAGCCTATTATCCACTTTTCTCTGTCTATGCTCAAGTTAAGCATACCTCCGAAGACTGCTTTTATGGCATGCTCTAAGTATGTGCAAACATTGTAGCATTTCCAGTAAGTTTCTGTTTGCTGTCTGTATGGGAAATATTAACGAGCCAAGAAAATAACTTGTGTAGAAAAAGTATTCTACCAAAATTGTACTTTGTCATGTAAGATGATAACTAATTTTTTAGGGGAAAAAAAACCCAATCTTTTCTATCCTGAAAAGTCACAACAAAAAGTTGAAGTGTGTTTGGGCTGATTTTTCTCTGCAACTATTTGACGCTGTAAATGACTTAACTCAGTAAAACTCCAAATGTAATTATCCTCTGTACTTAGCCTGGGGCTCTCCATATATCTCGGCGTTGCTGCCTTGCATACCAAATAGGCTTTTCCATGGCTGGTACCAATATAATGTACAACATTGTTTTAATTTCCCCTCATCGGCTAACCTCTTGCCTACACTGAACCAGCCAGAGGAAGAAGCGTCCGTGAGTCATCAGCCACTCGAAAGCATTCTGGAACTCAGTTGCATAAATGGGGTTTGTAGGGTCAGGCTTTTGCAACTGTACATTTTAATAATCTCCATTTCTGACCCAATTTTTACTTTCAGAAACTAATTTTCGATTAATTACACCAAGAAGGAGATTACTGTTAAAATATGGAGGTAGATCCACAAGTTCTACCCATACGTCGAACCCGCATTAAAAGTACGTGCCCAGCACCCTCAAAGGGGATTCTTCAGCAAAACTGCATGCATTAACTCTTTAGTCATAAAACACATTCAACATAGCTCAGAACATTTCCAAGTACTGCAGATACAGTAAACATGAATATACCTTCTATGCATTATAAATCAATATATATATATATGATTATATACTTGAAATACACAGTGAAC